>NC_053026.1:58399499-58419868 GCF_003073215.2 Triticum urartu | reverse complement strand
CGCGGCCGAATCTAAAAGATTTCTAGAAGCAAAATTTAATCCGGCATAAAATTTTTGTATAATCATCCACAAATTTAAACCATGAGTAGGGCAATTACGTATCATTAATTTCATTCTCTCCCAAGCTTGTGCAACATGTTCATGATCAAGTTGCTTAAAGTTCATAATATCGTTTATAAGAGAGATGATCTTAGCTGGAGAAAAATACTTAGAGATAAAAGCATCTTTGCACTTGTTCCAAGAATCAATACTATTTTTAGGCAAAGACGAACACCAAGCTTTAGCATGATCTCTAAGCGAAAAAGGAAATAGCTTCAGTTTAACGACATCATTATCGACATCTTTTTTCATTTGCATATCACATAAATCAACGAAGCTATTCAGATGAGTAGCGGCATCTTCACTAGGAAGGCCGGCGAATTGATCTTTCATAACAAGATTCAACAAAGCTGTATTGATTTCACAAGATTCATTATTGGTAAGAGGAGCAATCGGAGTGCTAAGGAAATAATTATTATTGGTATTGGTGAAGTCACACAATTTGGTAGTATCTTGAGCCATCGCAACAAACAAGCAATCCAACACACGGGCAAACAAAAAGGCGAGTGGAGAAAGAGAAGGAGAAGGAGATTGGGAAAGAGAGGGCGAATAAAACGGCAAGGGTGAAGTGGGGGAGAGGGAAACGAGAGGAAAATGGCAAATAATGTAATGCGAGAGATAGGGATTGTGATGGGTACTTGGTATGTTGACTTTTGCGTAGACTCCCCGGCAACGGTGCCAGAAATCCTTCTTGCTACCTCTTGAGCTTGCGTTGGATTTCCCCAAAGAGGAAGGGACGATGCAGCAGAGTAGCGCAAGTATTTCCCTCAGCTTTTGAGAACCAAGGTATCAATCCAGTAGGAGGCCACGCTCAAGTCCCTCGTACCTGCACAAAACGATAGCTACTCGCAACCAACGCGATTAGGGGTTGTCAATCCCTTCATGGTCACTTACGAGAGTGAGATCTGATAGATATAATATTTTTGGTATGGAGATGCAAAGTGAAAAGTAAAAGGCAAAGTAAAAGGCAAATCAAGATTAAAGTGATGGAGATTGATATGATGAGAATAGACTCGGGGGCCATAGGTTTCACTAGTGGCTTCTCTCAAGAGCATAAGTATTCTACGGTGGGTGAACAAATTACTGTTGAGCAATTGACAGAATTGAGCATAGTTATGAGAATATCTAGGCATGATCATGTATATAGGCATCATGTCCGTGACAAGTAGACCGAAAAGATTCTGCATCTACTACTATTACTCCACTCATCGACCGCTATCCAGCACGCATCTAGAGTATTAAGTTAAAAACAGAGTAACGCTTTAAGCAAGATGACATGATGTGGAGAGATAAATTCACGCAATATGAAATAAACCCCATCTTGTTATCCTCGATGGCAACGATGCAATACGTGCCTTGCTGCCCCTTCTATCTCTGGGAAAGGACACCGCAAGATCGAACCCAAAGCTAAGCACTTATCCCATAGCAAGAACTACCAATCTAGTTGGCCAAACCAAGCGGATAATTCGAAGAGACTTGCAAAGATAACCAATCATACATAAAATAATTCAGAGAAGATTCAAATATTATTCATAGATAGACTTGACCATAAACCCACAATTCATCGGTCTCAACAAACACAACGCAAAAAGAAGAAGATTACATTGAATAGATCTCCACAAGAGAGGGGGAGAACTTTGTATTGAGATCCAAAAAGAGAGAAGAAGCCATCTAGCTACTAACTATGGACCCGAAGGTCTGAAGTAAACTACTCACACTTCATCGGAGATGCTATGATGATGTAGAAGCCCTCTGTGATGACAGTCCTCTTCGGCGGAGCTCCGGAACAGGCCCCAAAATGGGATCTCGTGGATACAGAAAGTTGCGGCGGTGGAATTAGGTTTTTGGCTCCGTCTCTGTTCGTTTGGGGGTATGTATGCATATATAGGAGGAAGAAGTACGTCGATGGAGCTCCGAGGGGCCCACAAGTCAGGGGGCGTGCCCTAGGGGGGGCCCCACCATCGTGACCGCCTCTCTGATGCCTTGGCGTAGGGTCCAAGTCTCCTGGATTACTTTCGGTGAGAAAATCACGTTCCCAAAGGTTTCATTCCGTTTGGACTCCGTTTGATATTCCGTTTCTTCGAAACACTCAAATAGGCAAAAAAACAACAATTCTGGGCTGGGCCTCCGGTTAATAGGTTAGTCCCAAAAATAATATAAAAGTGGAAAATAAAGCCCAATATAGTCCAAAACAGTAGATAATATAGTATGGAGCAATCAAAAATTATAGATACATTGGAGACGTATCAGGCATCCCCAAGCTTAATTCCTGCTCGTCCTCGAGTAGGTAAATGATAAAAACAGAATTTTTGATGCGGAGTGCTACTTGGCATAATTTTAATGTAATTATTCTTAATTGTGGTATGAATATTCAGATCCGAAATATTCAAGACAAAATTTCATATCGACATAAAAATAATAATACTTCAAGCATACTAACAAAGCAATTATGTCTTCTCAAAATAACATGGCCAAAGAAAGTTATCCCTACAAAATCATATAGTCTGGCTATGCTCTATCTTCACCACATAAAATATTTAAATCATGCACAACCCCGATGACAAGCCAAGCAATTATTTCATGCTCTAACTTTTTCAAAACTTTTTCAATCTTCACGCAATACATGAGCGTGAGCCATGGATATAGCACTATAGGTGGAATAGAATGGTGGTTGTGGAGAAGACAAAAAAGGAGAAGATAGTCTCACATCAACTAGGCGTATCAACGGGCTATGGAGATGCCCATCAATAGATATCAATGTGAGTGAGTAGGGATTGCCATACAATGGATGCACTAGAGCTATAAGTATATGAAAGCTCAAAAAGAAACTAGTGGGTGTGCATCCAACTTGCTTGCTCATGAAGACATAGGGCAATTTGGGGAAGCCCATCATTGGAATATACAAGCCAAGTTCTATAATGAAAGATTCCCACTAGTATATGAAAGTGATAACATGAGAGACTCTCTACTATGAAGATCATGGTCCTACTTTGAAGCACAAGTGTGGTAAAAGGATAGTAACATTGTCCCTTCTCTCTTTTTCTCTCATTTTTTGATTTGGGCCTTTTCTCTTTTTTTATGGCCTCTTTTTTTATTTGGTCTTCTTTGGCCTCTTTTTTTTTCGTCCGGAGTCTCATCCCGACTTGTGGGGAATCATAGTCTCCATCATTCTTTCCTCACTTGGGACAATGCTCTAAAAATGATGATCATCACACTTTTATTTTTCTTACAACTCAACAATTACAACTCGATACTTAGAACAAAATATGACTCTATGTGAATGCCTCCGGCGATGTACCGGGATATGCAATATGACAATGATGAATGTGTCATGATAAACGGAATGGTGGAAAGTTGCATGGAAATATATCTCGGAATGGCTATGTCAATGCCATAATAGGTAGGTATGGTGGCTGTTTTGAGGAAGGTATATGGTGGGTGTATGATACCGGCGAATGGTGCGCGGTATTAGAGAAGCTAGCAAAAGGTGGAAGGGTGAGAGTGCGTATAATCCATGGACTCAACATTAGTCATAAAGAACTCATATACTTATTGCAAAAATCTAGAAGTTATCAAAGCAAAGTATTACACGCATGCTCCTAGGGGGATAGATTGGTAGGAAAAGACCATCGCTTGTCCCCGACCGCCACTCGTAAGGAAGACAATCAATAAATAAATCATGCTCCGACTTCATCACATAACGGTTCAACATACGTGCATGCTACGAGAATCACAAACCTTAACACAAGTATTCTTTAAATTAACAAATACTCAACTAGCATGACTTTGATATTACTACCTCCATATCTCAAAACAATTATCAAGCTTCAATCTTTTCTTAGTATTCAACACACTCAAAAGAAAGTTTCACAAATCTTGAATACCAAGCATATTATTATTAAGCAAATAACCATGCTATTAAGACTCTTAAAATAATTTAAGTGAAGCATGAGAGATCAATAGTTTCTTTAAAACAAATCCACCACCGTGCTCTAAAAGATCTAAGTGAAGAATATAGAGCAAAATTATAACGCTCAAAAGATATAAGTGAAGCACATAGAGCAAAACTACATAGCTCAAAAGGATATAAGCGAAGCACATAGAGCAAAACTACATAGATCAAAATGATATAAGTGAAGCACATAGAGCAAAATTACTTAGCTCAAAAGATATAAGTGAAGCACAGAGAGCAAAACTACATAGCTCAAAAGGATATAAGTGAAGCACATAGAGCAAAATTACTTAGCTCAAAAGATATAAGTGAAGCACATAGAGTATTCTATCAAATTCTAATTCATGTATGGCTCTATCGAAAGGTGTGTACAGCAAGGATGATTGTGGCATACTAAAACACAAAGACACAAATAATACAAGATGCTCCAAGCAAAACACATATCATTTGGTGAATAAAAATATAGCTCCAAGTAAATTACCGATGGAAGTGGACGAAAGAGGGGATGCCTTCCGGGGCATCCCCAAGCTTTGACTTTTTGGTGGAATTGGATTATATTGGGGTTGCCATGGGCATCCCCAAGCTTAGGCTCTTGCCACTCCTTGTTCCATAATCCATCAAAAGAATTCACCCAAAACTTGAAAACTTCACAACACAAAACTTAAAGTAGAAAACTCGTGAGCTTCGTTAGAGAAAGAAAACAAAAGACCATTTCAAGGTACTGTAATGAACTCATTATTTCTTTATATTGGTGTTAAAACTACTGTATTACAACTTCTCTATGGATTATAAACTATTTTACTAACCATAGATTCATCAAAATAAGCAAACAACACACGAAAAACAGAATCTGTCAAAAACAGAACAGTCTGTAGTAATCTGTAGCTAGCGCAAGATCTGGAACCCCAAAAATTCTAAAATAAATTTCTGGACGTGAGGAATTTATCTATTAATCATATGAAAAAATACTTAACTAAATATCACTTTCCAAATAAAAATTACAGCAGTTCTCGTGAGCGCTAAAGTTTCTGTTTTTTACAGCAAGTTCAACAAGACTTTCCCCAAGTCTTCCCAACGGTTCTACTTGGCACAAACACTAATTAAACACAAAAAACACAACCAAAACAGAGGCTAAATAAATTATTTATTACTAAACAGGAGCAAAAAGCAAGGAATAAAAATAAAATTGGGTTGCCTCCCAACAAGCGCTATCGTTTAACGCCCCTAGCTAGGCATAAAAGCGAGGATAGATCTAGGTATTGCCATCTTTGGTAGGCAATCCATAAGTGGCTCTCATGATAGTTTCATATGGAAATTTTATTTTATTTCTTGGAAAGTGTTCCATGCCCTTTTTTAATGGAAATTGAAATCTAATATTCTCTTCCTTCATATCAATAATCACACCAACCGTTCTAAGGAAAGGTCTACCAAGAATAATAGGGCAAGAAGGATTGCAATCTATATCAAGAATAATGAAATCTACGGGCACATAATTCCTATTTGCAACAATAAGAATATCATTAATCCTCCCCATAGGTTTCTTAATAGTAGAATCCACAAGATGCAATTTTAGAGAGCAATCATCAAAATCGCGGAAATCTAGCAAATCACACAAAGTCTTGGGAATAGTAGAGACACTAGCACCCAAATCACACAAAGCATAAAACTCATGATCTTTAATTTTAATTTTAATACTTGGTTCCCACTCATCATAGAGTTTTCTAGGGATAGAAACTTTCAACTCAAGTTTTTCTTCATAAGATTGCATCAAGGCATCAACAATATGTCCGGTGAAGGCTTACTTTTGACTATAAGCATGTGGAGAATTTAACACGGATTGCAACAAGGAAATACAATCAATTAAAGAGAAACTTTCATAATTAAATTCCTTAAAATCCAATATTATGGGTCTAGCAACATCTAGATTTTATTTCTTTTAATCCCACTTTCATCAATTTGATCATAAAGATCTAAATACTCCGAATTTTTAGAACGCCTTCTAGGTAAAGGAAAATCATATTCAGTTTCATCAAGATTCATATTGCAAAACAAATATTTAATAGCAGACACATCAATAAATTTTAGATCTTCATCTTGATTTTCATAGGATTTGGAAGAACACGCTTTAATAAAGGCATCTTTGCAAGCACACATCCTAGCGGTTCTTTCCTTGCACTCATCAATGGAAATTCTCATGGCTTTGAGAGACTCATTGATATCATGCTTAGGAGGAATAGATCTAAGTTTTAAAGAATCAATCTCAAGAGAAATTCTATCAACGTTCCTAGCCAATTCATCAACTTTAAGCAATTTCTCTTCAAGCAAAGCATTAAAATTCTTTTGTGAATTCATAAGCTTGTGCAACATGTTCATGATCAAGTTGCTTAAAGTTCATAATATCGTTTCTAAGAGAGATGATCTTAGCGGGAGGAAAATACTTAGAGATAAAAGCATCTTTGCACTTGTTCCAAGAATCAATACTATTTTTAGGCAAAGACGAAAACCAAGATTTAGCACGATCTCTAAGCGAAAAAGGAAATAGCTTCAATTTAAGGACATCATTATCTACATCTTTTTTCTTTTGCATATCACATAAATCAACGAAGCTATTCAGATGAGTAGCGGCATCTTCACTAGGAAGGCCGGCAAATTGATCTTTCATAACAAGATTCAACAAAGCTGTATTGATTTCACAAGATTCATTATTGGTAAGAGGAGCAATCGGAGTGCTAAGGAAATAATTATTATTGGTATTGGTGAAGTCACACAATTTGGTAGTATCTTGAGCCATCGCAACAAACAAGCAATCCAACACACGGGCAAACAAAAAGGCGAGTGGAGAAAGAGAAGGAGAAGGTGATTGGGAAAGAGAGGGCGAATAAAACGGCAAGGGTGAAGTGGGGGAGAGGAAAACGAGAGGCAAATGGCAAATAATGTAATGCGAGAGATAGGGATTGTGATGGGTACTTGGTATGTTGACTTTTGCGTAGACTCCCTAGCAACGGTGCCAGAAATCCTTCTTGCTACCTCTTGAGCTTGCATTGGATTTCCCCGAAGAGGAAGGGATGATGCAGTAGAGTAGCGTAAGTATTTCCCTTAGTTTTTGAGAACCAAGGTATCAATCCAGTAGGAGGCCACGCTCAAGTCCCTCGTACCTGCACAAAACGATAGCTACTCGCAACCAACGCGATTAGGGGTTGTCAATCCCTTCACGGTCAATTACGAGAGTGAGATCTGATAGATATAATATTTTGGTATTTTTGGTATAGAGATGCAAAGTGAAAAGTAAAAGGCAAAGTAAAAAGTAAAGCAAGATTAAAGTGATGGAGATTGATATGATGAAAATAGACCCGGGGGCCATAGGTTTCACTAGTGGCTTCTCTCAAGAGCATAAGTATTCTACGGTGGGTGAACAAATTACTGTTGAGCAATTGACAAAATTGAGCACAGTTATGAGAATATCTAGGCATGATCATGTATATAGGCATCACGTCCGTGACAAGTAGACCGAAACGATTCTGCATCTACTACTATTACTCCACTCATCGAGCGCTCTCCAGCATGCATCTAGAGTATTAAGTTAAAAACAGAGTAATGCTTTAAGCAAGATGACATGATGTAGAGAGATAAATTCATGCAATATGAAATAAACCCCATCTTGTTATCCTCGATGGCAACGATGCAATACGTGCCTTGCCGCCCCTTCTGTCACTGGGAAAGGACACCGCAAGATCGAACCCAAAGCTAAGCACTTCTCCCATGGCAAGAACTACCAATCTAGTTGGCCAAACCAAACGGATAATTCGAAGAGACTTGCAAAGATAACCAATCATACATAAAAGCATTCAGAGAAGATTCAAATATTATTCATAGATAGACTTGATCATAAACCCACAATTCATCGGTCTCAACAAACACACCGCAAAAAGAAGAAGATTACATCGAATAGATCTCCACAAGCGAGGGGGAGAACTTTGTATTGAGATCCAAAAAGAGAGAAGAAGCCATCTAATTACTAACTATGGACCCGAAGGTCTGAAGTAAACTACTCACACTTCATCGGAGAGGCTATGATGATGTAGAAGCCCTCCGTGATGACGGCCCTCTCCGGCGGAGCTTCGGAACAGGCCCCAAGATGGGATCTCGTGGATACAGAAAGTTGCGACGGTGGAATTAGGTTTTTGGCTCCGTCTCTGTTCGTTTGGGGGTACGTAGGTATATATAGGAGGAAGAAGCGTCGGTGGAGCTCTGGGGGGCCCACGAGGTAGGGGGGGTGCGCCCTAGGGGGGGGAGGGGGGGCGCCCCCACCCTCGTGACCGCCTCTCTGATGCCTTGGCGTAGGGTCCAAGTCTCCTGGATCACGTTCGGTGAGAAAATCACGTTCCCGAAGGTTTCATTCCGTTTGGACTCCGTTTGATATTCCGTTTCTTCGAAACACTGAAATAGGCAAAAAGCAGCAATTTTGGGCTGGGCCTCCGATTAATAGGTTAGTCCCAAAAATAATATAAAATTGGAAAATAAAGCCCAATATAGTGTAAAACAATTGACAGAATTGAGCATAGTTATGAGAATATCTAGGTATGATCATGTATATAGGCATCACGTCCGAGACAAGTAGACCGACTCCTACCTGCATCTACTACTATTACTCCACTCATCGACCGCTATCCAGCATGCATCTAGAGTATTAAGTTAATGAAAACAGAGTAACACCTTAAGCAAGATGACATGATGTAGAGGGATAAACTCATGAAATATGATGAAAACCCCATCTTGTTATCCTCGATGGCAACAATACAATACGTGCCTTGCTGCCCTTACTGTCACCGGGAAAGGACACCGTAAGATTGAACCCAAAGCTAAGCACTTCTCCCATTGCAAGAAAGATCAATCTAGTAGGCCAAACCAAACTGATAATTCGAAGAGACTTGCAAAGATAACCAATCATACATAAAAGAATTCAGAGAAGATTCAAATATTATTCATAGATAGACTTGATCATAAACCCACAATTCATCGGTCTCAACAAACACACCGCAGAAGGAAGATTACATCAAATAGATCTCCACAAGAGAGGGGGAGAACATTGTATTGAGATCCAAAAAGAGAGAAGAAGCCATCTAGCTACTAACTATGGACCCGTAGGTATGAGGTAAACTACTCACACTTCATCGGAGGGGCTATGGTGTTGATCAAGAAGCCCTCCGTGATCGATGCCCCCTCCGGTGGAGCTCCGGAACAGGCCCCAAGATGGGATCTCATGGATACAGAAAGTTACGGCGGTGGAATTAGGGTTTTGGATCCGTCTCTGGTCGTTTTGGGGTACGTGGGTATATATAGGAGGAAGAAGTACGTCGGTGGAGCAACAGGGGGCCCAAGAGGGTGGAGGGCGCGCCTCGGGGGTAGGCGTGCCCCCCTACCTCGTGGCCTCTTTTTACGTGTCTTGACATAGGGTCCAAGTCTCCTGAGTTGTATTCGATGAGAAAATCACGTTCCCGAAGGTTTCATTCCGTTTGGACTCCGTTTGATATTCCTTTTCTTCGAAACCCTAAAACAGGCAAAAAAACAACAATTCTGGGTTGGGCCTCCGATTAATAGGTTAGTCCCAAAAATAATATAAAAGTGGATAATAAAGCCCAATAATGTCCAAAACAGTAGATAATATAGCATGGAGCAATCAAAAATTATAGATACGTTGGAGACGTATCAAGCATCCCCAAGCTTAATTCCTGCTCGTCCTCGAGTAGGTAAATGATAAAAACAGAATTTTTGATGCGGAGTGCTACCTGGCATAATTTTAATGTAATTCTTCTTAATGGTGGTATGAATATTCAGATCCGAAAGATTCAAGACAAAAGTTCATATTGACATAAAAATGATAATACTTCAAGCATACTAACTAAGCGATTATGTCTTCTCAAAATAACATGGCCAAATAAAGTTCATCCCTACAAAATCATATGGTTTAGTCATGTTTCATTTTCATCACACAAGAATGCTATCATCATGCACAACCCCGATGACAAGCCAAGCAATTGTTTCATACTTTAGTACACGCAATATATGAGCGCGAGCCATGGACATAGCACTATAGGTGGAATAGAATATAATGAGGGGGGTTATGTGGAGAAAACAAAAAAGGAGGAAGTCTCACATCAACGAGGCTAATCAATGGGCTATGGAGATGCCCACTAATTGCTGTTAATGCAAGGAGTAGGGATTGGCATTCAACGGATGCACTAGAGCTATAAATGTATGAAAGCTCAACAAAAGAAACTAGTGGGTGTGCATCCAACTTGCTTGCTCACGAAGACCTAGGGCACTTGAGGAGGCCCATTGTTGGAATATACAAGCCAAGTTCTATAATAAAAAATTCCCACTAGTATATGAAAGTGATAACATGAGAGACTCTCTACTATGAAGATCATGGTGCTGCTTTGAAGCACAAGTGTGGCAAAGGATAGTAACATTGTCCCTTCTCTCTTTTTCTCTCATTTTTTCTCTTTTTTGGGCCTTTTCTCTTTTTTATGGCCTTTCTCCTTTTTTGGGCCTTCTCTTTTTTTATGGCCTTTCTTCTTCTTTTTTAATATATTCCTCACTTGGGACAATGCTCTAGAAAATGATGATCATCACACTTCTATTTATTTACAACTCAATGATTACAACTCGATACTAGAACAAAGATGACTCTATATGAATGCCTCCAGCGGTGTACCGGGATATGCAATGGACCAAGAGTGACATGTATGAAAGAATTATGAATGGTGGCTTTGCCACAAATACTATGTCAACTACATGACCATGCTAAGCAATATGACAATGATGAATGTGTCATGATGAACGGAATGATGGAAAGTTGCATGGCAATATATCTCGGAATGGCTATGGAAATGCCATAATAGGTAGGTATGGTGGCTGTTTTGAGGAAGATATAAGGAGGTTTATGTGTGAAAGAGCGTATCATATCACGGGGTTTGGATGCACCTGCGAAGTTTGCGCCAACTCTCAATGTGGGAAAGGGCAATGCACGGTACCGAAGAGGCTAGCAAGGATGGAAGGGTGAGAGTGCGTATAATCCATGGACTCAACATTAGTCATAAAGAACTCACATACCTATTGCAAAAATCTACAAGTCATCAAAAACCTCGGTACTACACGCATGCTCCTAGGGGGATAGATTGGTAGGAAAAGACCATCGCTCGTCCCTGATCGCCACTCATAAGGAAGACAATCAAATAACACCTCATGTTTCAAATTTGTTGCATAACATTTACCATACGTGCATGCTACGGGACTTGCAAACCTCAACACAAGTATTTATCAATTCCACAACTACTCAACTAGCACGACTTTGATATTATTACCTCCATGTCTCAAAACAATCATCAAGCATCAAACTTCTCTTAGTATTCAACACACTCATAAGAAAGTTTTATTATTACTCTTGCATACCAAGAATATTAGGATTTTAAGCAAATTACCATGCTATTAAGACTCTCAAAATAATCTAAGTGAAGCATGAGAGATCAATAATTTCTATAAAACAAATCCACCACCGTGCTCTAAAAGATATAAGTGAAGCACTAGAGCAAAATTATATAACTCAAAAGATATAAGCGAAGCACATAGAGTATTCTAATAAATTCCAAATCATGTATGGCTCTCTCAAAAGGTGTGTACAGCAAGGATGATTGTGGTAAACTAACAAGCAAAGACTCAAATCATACAAGACGCTCCAAGCAAAACACATATCATGTGGCGAATAAAAATATAGCTCCAAGTGAAGTTACCGATAGAAGTAGACGAAAGAGGGGATGCCTTCCGGGGCATCCCCAAGCTTTGGCTTTTAGGTGTCATTAGATTATCTTGGGGGTTCCATGGGCATCCCCAAGCTTAGGCTCTTGCCACTCCTTGTTCCATAATCCATCAAATCTTTAACCAAAACTTGAAAACTTCACAACACAAAACTTAAAGTAGAAAATCTTGTGAGCTCCATTAGCAAAAGAAAACAAAAGACCACTTCAAGGTACTGTAATGAACTCATTCTTTATTCACAACACAAAACTTAAAGTAGAAAATCTCGTGAGCTGCGTTGGTTTTCCCCGAAGAGGAAGGGATGATGCAGCAAAGTAGCGTAAGTATTTCCCTTAGTTTTTGAGAACCAAGGTATCAATCCAGTAGGAGGCTACGCGCGAGTCCCTCGCACCTGCACAAAACAAATAAATCATCGCAACCAACGCAAATAGGGGTTGTCAATCCCTATAGGGCCACTTACGAGAGTGAGATCTGATAGATATGATAAGATAATATTTTTGGTATTTTTATGATAAAGATGCAAAGTAAAATAAAAGCAAAGTAAATAGCAAAGTAAATAACAAAGTAGTAGGAGATTGATATGATAAAGATAGACCCAGGGGCCATAGGTTTCACTAGTGGCTTCTCTCGAGAGCATAAGTATTCTACGGTGGGTGAACAAATTACTGTTTAGCAATTGACAGAATTGAGCATAGTTATGAGAATATCTAGGTATGATCATGTATATAGGCATCACATCCGAGACAAGTAGACCGACTCCTGCCTGCATCTACTACTATTACTCCACTCATCGACCGCTATCCAGCATGCATCTAGAGTATTAAGTTAAAAGCAGAGTAACGCCTTAAGCAAGATGACATGATGTAGAGAGATAGACTCATGCAATATGAAGAAAACCCCATCTTTTTATCCTCGATGGCAACAATACAATACGTGCCTTGCTGCACTTACTGTCACCGGGAAAGGACACCGCAAGATTGAACCCAAAGCTAAGCACTTCTCCCATTGCAAGAAAGATCAATCTAGTAGGCCAAACCAAACTGATAATTCGAAGAGACTTGCAAAGATAACCAATCATACATAAAAGAATTCAGAGAAGATTCAAATATTATTCATAGATAGACTTGATCATAAACCCACAATTCATCGGTCTCAACAAACACACCGCAAATAGAAGATTACATCGAATAGTTCTCCACAAGAGAGTGGGAGAACATTGTATTGAGATCCAAAAAGAGAGAATAAGCCATCAAGTACTAACTATGGACCCGTAGGTCTGAGGTGAACTACTCACACTTCATCGGAGGGGCTATGGTGTTGATGTAGAAGCCCTCCGTGATCGATGCCCCCTCTGACGGAGCTCCGGAACAGGCCCCAAGATGGGATCTCGTGGATACAGAAAGTTGCGGTGGTGGAATTAGGGTTTTGGCTCCGTATCTGATCGTTTGGGGGTACGTAGGTATATATAGGAGGAAGGAGTACGCCGGTGGAGCAACAGGGGGCCCACGAGGGTGGAGGGCGCTCCTGGGGGGGGGGGGTAGGCACGCCCCCTACCTCGTGGCCTCCTCTTTTGTGTCTTGACGTAGGGTCCAAGTCTCCTAGGTCTTATTCGTTGAGAAAATCACGTTCCCGAAGGTTTCATTCCGTTTGGACTCCGTTTGATATTCCTTTTCTTCGAAACCCTAAAACAGGAAAAAAAACAGCAATTCTGGGTTGGGCCTCCAGTTAATAGGTTAGTCCCAAAAATAATATAAAAATGGATAATAAAGCCCAATAATGTCCAAAACAGTAGATAATATAGCATGGAGCAATCAAAAATTATAGATACGTTGGAGACGTATCAAGCATCCCCAAGCTTAATTCCTCCTCGTCCTCGAGTAGGTAAATGATAAAAACAGAATTTTTGATGCGGAGTGCTACTTGGCATAATTTTAATGTAATTATTCTTAATTGTGGTATGAATATTCAGATCCGAAATATTCAAGACAAAATTTCATATCGACATAAAAATAATAATACTTCAAGCATACTAACAAAGCAATTATGTCTTCTCAAAATAACGTGGCCAAAGAAAGTTCATCCCTACAAAATCATATGGTTTAGTCATGCTCCATTTTCGTCACACAAGAATGCTCTCATCATGCACAGCCCCGATGACAAGCCAAGCAATTGTTTCATACTTTAGTAATTTCAAACCTATAAACTTTCAAGCAATATATGAGCGCGAGCCATGGACATAGCACTGTGGGTGGAATAGAATATGATGATGGGGGTTATGTGGAGAAGACAAAAAGGAGAAGGTCTCACATCAACGAGGCTAATCAATGGGCTATGGAGATGCCCAGCGATTGATGTTAATGCAAGGAGTAGGGATTGCCATGCAACGGATGCACTAGAGCTATAAATGTATGAAAGCTCAACAAAAGAAACTAAGTGGGTGTGCATCCAACTTGCTTGCTCACGAAGACCTAGGGCACTTGAGGAGGCCCATTGTTGGAATATACAAGCCAAGTTCTATAATGAAAATTACCACTAGTATATGAAAGTGACAAAACAAGAGACTCTCTATCATGAAGATTATGGTGCTACTTTGAAGCACAAGTGTGGCAATGGATAGTAACATTGTTCCTTCTCTCTTTTTCTCTCATTTTTTATTTGGTCTTTCTCTTTCTTTTTTTATATATGGCCTTTCTCTTTTTTATAATTCCTCACTTGGGATAATGCTCTAGAAAATGATGATCATCACACTTCTATTTATTTACAACTCAATGATTACAACTCGATACTAGAACAAAAGATGACTATATGAATGCCTCCGGCGGTGTACCGGGATATGCAATGGACCAGGAGTGACATGTATGAAAGAATTATGAATGGTGGCTTTGCCACAAATACTACCTCAACTACATGATCATGCTAAGCAATATGACAATAATGTCATGATAAAGGGAATGGTGGAAAGTTGCATGGCAATATATCTCGGAATGGCTATGGAAATGCCATAATAGGTAGGTATGGTGGCTGTTTTGAGGAAGATACAAGGAGGTTTATGTGTGAAAGAGCGTATCATATCACGAGGTTTGGATGCACCGGTGAAGTTTGCGCCAACTCTCAATGTGAGAAAGGGCAATTCACGGTACCGAAGAGGCTAGCAAGGATGGAAGGGTGAGAGTGTGTATAATCCATGGACTCAACATTAGTCATAAAGAACTCACACACTTATTGCAAAAATCTACATGTCATCAAAAACCTCGGCACTACGCGCATGCTCCTATGGGGATAGATTGGTAGGAAAAGACCATCGCTCGTCCCCGACTGCCACTCATAAGGAGGACAATCAAATAATACCTCATGTTTCAAATTTGTTACATAACGTTTACCATACGTGCATGCTACGGGACTTGCAAACTTCAACACAAGCATTTCTCAATTTCACAACTACTCAACTAGCATGACTTTGATATTATTACCTCCATATCTCAAAAAAATCATCAAGCATCAAACTTCTCTTAGTATCCAAAACACTCATAAGAAATTTTTACTAATCTTGAATACCTAGCATATTAGGATTTTAAGCAAATTACCATGCTATTTAAGACTCTCAAAATAATCTAGTGAAGCATGAGAGATCAATAGTTTCTATAAAACAAATCCACCACCGTGCTCTAAAAGAAATAAGTGAAGTACTAGAGCAAAACTATATAACTCAAAAGATATAAGCAAAGCACATCACTACAAAAAAATACACTTCCGTGATGATACGTGTTTGTCACAGTAGGTCGCGTTTTCTGTCATGCTAGTACATCCATGACGATTTTATGACAGAATCAAGATAGTCATACATGTGCTGTCGTAGAAGTGTTCCATGACATTACCAAAATTATCATCATGGAAGTGTCCACATCCATGACGATAAATCGCGCGTCACAGAAGAGCTTTCGTCAAGGGTGACCGACACGCGGCATCCACCGTAATGGAACGCGTTAAGCTAACGGGTCTGGTTTTGGATCCGATAACCCGTCAACAGCCCCGACCAATGGGGATTTTCCACGTGTAAAATCATCATTGGCTGGAGGAAAGACGTGTCGGCTCATCGCTAGGACAGATGCCATCCACTCATTGGACAGAAGGCGCCTATGATACGTCGACACGTGGCACGGCCCAACAGAGGCCCATTCCTGTGAAAAGGCCGGCCTGTTTGACTTGGTCAAAAGGTGGCAGGCTGGCCCATGGAAAGCCTGTTAACGGCCTGTTCGCATATAGCCCATTTACAACCCGCTAACCCAAGGCCCGTTATGCCCTATTCGAATTAGGCCCAGTAGTGTCATCTGGGCCATCCAATATGATTCCAACCCGCTTTCACTTCTGGCCCATGTATGGCCCATGACGTCTTTCGGCCCATATGAGGCCCTATGTAACTCTTGGCCTATTAACGGCCCGTGGTGAAACTGGCCCGTAATGAACAATGTATCACTTTACACCCATTAACGACCCGTGTTGAAACTGGCCCATAAAGAATAGTGTATCACTTTATACCCATTAACGGCCCGTTATTCCGTTGGGCCATTTCCAGCCCATGTTATATTTTGGCCTTCTCAGAGCCCATTTATTCTTGGGCTATTTTCTAGCATTTGTTTACTTACGGCCCGTTACTGTCATTTTCTGCTTGTGGGCCAAATTCATCCCGTGGTTACAGTCGGCCCGTTTGTGGTCTGCTAATACGTTGGGCCATTTTCATAGCGTCATCAAATACGGCCTATTAACGATGGTCCATTATGGTTGGCCCATGAACGGACGATTCCAACTCTAGCCCGTTTACGGCCAGAATGCGGTCTGTTTGGCCCATGTTTAGCCAATCAATCATACGGCCCATATAAGGCCCATTGATGATACGATCCGTAGAAGGAACATTGTTTCTATGGCCCATAGAAGGCCCATTGTTTCTACGGCCCATAGAAGGCCCACTGTTTCTACGGCCCGTAGAAGCCCCACTGTTTATACGGCCCGTAGAAGGCCCACTGTTTCTACGGCCCGTAGGAGGCCCAGTGTCACTACAGTAAATATTAGCCCATGGTTATTGTGGCCTAGTTTTTAAAAATAGGTTATTGCAGCCACTAGCAAACCGCAGAAAAAGAACTGCACTGACTACAAGCAAACAAATAAACAAGACAACAAGGAAATAAATAAGCAAGCAACTTACACTAGGCTATTACACATATTAGATCCACTGGGCATCAAAGTTCGCCACCAGTGCAAATATAGGGAACACATCAGCATATAAATGCCGCAGCAAAATAATTCCAGAACTGAAACCACTTCAGAAGAGCTCAAGAAACAATATCCTGGGTACCCATAATGCTGGCAAGATGCTTAGCAAGCTTATTAACTTTCTCTTGTTTGGCGCTTAAGTCCTCCAGCGCGTGCTGTTGCACCAGAAAGTATGCATCTGAATTCTGCAGGGACTTCCTCAGTCATTCGGCTTCCTATTGCATAACATCTGATCGATGTCTTTCAACTTGAAGTTGAGACTCAAGAAGCCGAACTGATTCAGGCAACGAGTTCGAAGAGCTGGTGCCAGCAGTGGTAGCCAGTAACTCGAACACTACATCAAGACAGGACTTTGGGGTTGTCTCAGTGTCTTCAATATAGTTTTTATCAGCTTTCTTGGAGACCAACAAGGATGTCTCACTATCTTGAACCTTATCTACATAACTTCCTTTACCATTGCATAACAGGGTACTCTTCTCCAATATTTTATCCGCGTTCTAAAAGAGAAACAAACAAACACATCTCAGGCTTACAATGTAGTAAATGAAACTCATTTTGGTAAACCAGTTCAGTAGTAAGGTGGACATGATAACAACATGAAACAAACATATATCTATGTAGTATGGTCACTGTATGGTCTATATCATTCTAGTTTATGTTGCCTAATCAAGATAGATACAGTTCGAATCATATCTATTTAAGACAAAGCAGCATAGACAGAATATAAGTGTGGGAAACTACACAACAATAAGAACACTTGTAATGTGCATGGCATGAGAACATAACTGTTTATTCAATTGAAACTGAAATCAACATAGAGCAAGTTACAACAGCAAACAACCAAACACGTTGAAGAAACAGGTTCAAAACATACCTGTTGCGCCATTGGAGTTTCAATTGCATCCGTCAAATTTGAAATTAGTTGGTATCAGTAAATACAGTGCTGCAAGAGCAAAGTAGTATGAACCATAGCTACGGAACCTGACTCGAGAACAATTCTTCTTCTGCTTTCAGCGTTGACTTCGGGTTCAGAGTGGTGGTCCTCGTGATTTGGGCACTGCAATTGCCTTACTAACTGCTCGTGTTTGGGTGCTCTGTGGTGGAGACGGTGCTGTGTCAATAGGAACTAGGTGTCTATCTGTTGGGTTTGGGGTTAGAAGGGGTGTAGCTGGTTCTCTGTCCAACTGGGTAGCGGTACAATCTGCATGAGTGTGGGTTATGTGTGGTGGGGCTGGTTCTTGGGCAAGTACTGTTGGGGAACGTAGTAATTTCAAAAAAATTCCTATGCACACGCAAGATCATGGTGATGCATAGCAACGAGAGGGGAGAGTGTGTCCACGTACCCTCGTAGACTGAAAGCGGAAGCGTTAGCACAACGCGGTTGATGTAGTCGTACGTCATCACGATCCGACCGATCAAGTACCGAACGCACGGCACCTCCGAGTTCTACACACGTTCAACTCGATGATTTCCCTCGAACTCCGATCCAGCCGAGTGTTGAGGGAGAGTTTCATCAGTACAACGGCGTGGTGACGATGATGATGTTCTACCGACGCAGGGCTTCGCCTAAGCACCGCTACGATATGATCGAGGTGGATTATGCTAGAGGGGGGCACCGCACACGGCTAAGAGATCAAGAGATCAATTGTTATGTCTATGGGGTGCCCCCTGGCCACGTATATAAAGGAGTGGAGGAGGGGAGGGGCCGACCCTCTCTATGGCGCGCCCTAGGGGAGTCCTACTCCCACCGGGAGTAGGATTCCCCCTTTCCTAGTAGAAGTAGGAGCCCTTCCAAGTAGTAGGAGTAGGAGAGAAGGAAAGGGAAAAGAGAAGAGAAGGAAGGAGGGGGCACAGCCCTTCACCCTAGTTCAATTCGGACTAGGCCTTAGGGGGGGGGCGACCTGCCTCTCTCTCTTTCCCCTTAAGCCCAATAAGGCCCATACACTCCCCGGCGAATTCCCGTAACTCCCCGGTACTCCGATAAATACCTGAATCACTCGGAACCTTTCCGATGTCCGAATATAGTCGTCCAATATATCGATGTTTACATCTCGAACATTTTGAGACTCCTCGTCATGTCCCCGATCTCATCCGGGACTTCGAACACCTTCGGTACATCAAAACACATAAACTCATAATATAACCGTCATCGAACTTTAAGCGTGAGGACCCTACTGGTTCGAGAACTATGTAGACATGACCGAGACACGTCTCCGGTCAATAACCAATAGCGGAACCTGGATGCTAATATTGGCTCCTACATATTCTACGCAGATCTTTATCGGTCAAACCGCATAACAACATACGTTGTTCCCTTTGTCATCGGTATGTTACTTGCCCGAGATTCGATCGTCGGTATCTCAATACCTAGTTCAATCTCGTTACCGGCAAGTCTGTTTACTCGTTCCGTAATACATCATCCCGCAACTAACTCATTACTTGCATTGCTTGCAAGGCTTATAGTGATGTACATTACCGAGTGGGCCCAGAGATACCTCTCCGACAATCGGAGTGACAAATCCTAATCTCGAAATAGGCCAACCCAACAAGTACCTTTGGAGACACCTGTAGAGCACCTTTATAATCACCCAGTTACGTTGTGATGTTTGGTGGCACACAAAGTGTTCCTCCGGTAAACGGGAGTTGCATAATCTCATAGTCATAGGAACATGTATAAGTCATGAAGAAAGCAATAGCAACAAACTAAACGATCAAGTGCTAAGCTAACGGAATGGGTCAAGTCAATCACATCATTCTCCTAATGATGTGATCCCGTTAATCAAATGACAACTCATGTCTATGGTTAGGAAACATAACCATCTTTGATCAACGAGCTAGTCAAGTGGAGGCATACTAGTGACACTCTGTTTGTCTATGTATTCACACATGTATTATGTTTCCGGTTAATACAATTCTAGCATGAATAATAAACATTTATCATGATCTAAGGAAGTAAATAATAATTTTATTATTGCCTCTAGGGCATATTTCCTTCAGTCTCCCCCTTGCACTAGAGTCAATAATCTAGTTCACATCACCATGTGATTTAATACCAATAGTTCACATCACCATGTGATTAACACCCATAGTTCACATCGACATGTGACCAACACCCAAAGGGTTTACTAGAGTCAGTAATCTAGTTCACATCGCTATGTGATTAACACCCAAAGAGTACTAAGGTGTGATCATGTTTTGCTTGTGAGAGAAGTTTAGTCAACGGGTCTGCCACATT
>NC_053026.1:58371948-58398499 GCF_003073215.2 Triticum urartu | reverse complement strand
TTCACAAATCATTTGACACGTGCGAACCATGCCTCATGGGTAAAATGACCAAGACTCCGTTCTCAGGAACAATGGAGCGAGCAACCAACTTATTGGAAATCATACATACTGATGTGTGCGGTCCAATGAGTGTTGAGGCTCGCGGTGGCTATCGTTATGTTCTCACCCTCACTGATGACTTGAGTAGATATGGGTATGTCTACTTAATGAAACACAAGTCTGAGACCTTTGAAAAGTTCAAGGAATTTCAGAGTGAGGTTGAGAATCAACGTGACAGAAAAATCAAGTTTCCGATCAGATCGTGGAGGAGAATACTTGAGTCACGAATTTGGCACACACTTAAGAAAATGTGGAATAGTTTCACAACTCACGCCGCCTGGAACACCTCAGCGTAATGGTGTGTCCGAACGTCGTAATCGCACTCTATTAGATATGGTGCGATCTATGATGTCTCTTACCGATTTACCGCTATCTTTTTGGGGCTATGCTTTAGAGACTGCCGCATTCACTTTAAATAGGGCTCCGTCGAAATCCGTTGAGACGACACCGTTTGAATTATGGTTTGGGAAGAAACCTAAGCTGTCGTTTCTAAAAGTTTGGGGATGCGATGCTTATGTCAAGAAACTTCAACCTGAAAAGCTCGAACCCAAATCGGAAAAATGCGTCTTCATAGGATACCCTAAAGAAACTATTGGGTATACCTTCTACCTCAGATCCGAAGGCAAGATCTTTGTTGCCAAGAATGGATCCTTTCTAGAGAAGGAGTTTCTCTCGAAAGAAGTAAGTGGGAGGAAAGTAGAACTTGATGAAGTATTACCTCTTGAACCGGAAAATGGCGCAGCTCAAGAAAATGTTCCTGAGGTGCCTGCACCGACTAGAGAGGAAGTTAATGATGATGATCAAGATACTTCTGATCAAGCTCCTACTGAAATTCGAAGGTCCACAAGGACACGTTCCGCACCAGAGTGGTACGGCAACCCTGTCTTGGAAATCATGTTGTTAGACAACGGTGAACCTTCGAACTATGAAGAAGCGATGGCGGGCCCGGATTCCGACAAATGGCTAGAAGCCATGAAATTCGAGATAGGATCCATGTATGAAACAAAGTATGGACTTTGACTGACTTGCCCGTTGATCGGCGAGCCATAGAAAATAAATGTATCTTTAAGAAGAAGACAGACGCGGATGGTAATGTGACCATCTATAAGGCTCGGCTTGTCGCTAAGGGTTATCGACAAGTTCAAGGGGTTGACTACGATGAGACTTTCTCACCCGTAGCGAAGCTGAAGTCCGTCCGAATCATGTTAGCAATTGCCGCATTCTATGATTATGAGATATGGCAAATGGACGTCAAAACGACATTCCTTAATGGTTTCCTTAAGGAATAATTGTATATGATGCAGCCGGAAGGTTTTGTCGATCCTAAGAATGCTGACAAGGTGTGCAAGCTCCAACGCTCAATCTATGGGCTGGTGCAAGCCTCTCGGAGTTGGAACATTCGATTTGATGAGATGATCAAAGCGTTTGGGTTTACACAGACTTATGGAGAAGCCTGCGTTTACAAGAAAGTGAGTGGGAGCTCTGTAGCATTTCTCATATTATATGTAGATGACATACTTTTGATGGGAAATGATATAGAGCTTTTGGACAGCATTAAGGCCTACTTGAATAAGAGTTTTTCAATGAAGGACCTTGGAGAAGCTGCTTATATATTAGGCATCAAGATCTATAGAGACAGATCAAGACGCCTCATAGGTCTTTCGCAAAGCACATACCTTGATAAGATATTGAAGAAGTTCAATATGGATCAGTCTAAGAAGGGGTTCTTGCCTGTGTTGCAAGGTGTGAAATTGAGCTCAGCTCAATGTCCGACCACGGCAGAAGATATAGAAGAGATGAGTGTCATCCCCTATGCCTCAGCCATAGGTTCTATTATGTATGCCATGCTGTGTACCAGACCTGATGTAAACCTTGCCGTAAGTTTGGTAGGAAGGTACCAAAGTAATCCCGGCAAGGAACACTGGACAGCGGTCAAGAATATCCTGAAGTACCTGAAAAGGACTAAGGAAATGTTTCTCGTCTATGGAGGTGACGAAGAGCTCGTCGTAAAGGGTTACGTCGACGCTAGCTTCGACACAGATCTGGATGACTCTAAGTCACAAACCGGATACGTGTATATTTTGAATGGTGGGGCAGTAAGCTGGTGCAGTTGCAAGCAGAGCGTCGTGGCGGGATCTACATGTGAAGCGGAGTACATGGCAGCCTCGGAGGCAGCGCATGAAGCAATTTGGGTGAAGGAGTTCATCACCGACCTAGGAGTCATACCCAATGCGTCGGGGCCGATCAAGCTCTTCTGTGACAACACTGGAGCTATTGCTCTTGCCAAGGAGCCCAGGTTTCACAAGAAGACAAGGCACATCAAGCGTCGCTTCAACTCCATTCGTGAAAATGTTCAAGATGGAGACATAGATATTTGTAAAGTACACACGGACCTGAATGTAGCAGATCCGTTGACTAAACCTCTCCCTAGAGCAAAACATGATCAACACCAGAATTCCATGGGTGTTCGATTCATCACAATGTAACTAGATTATTGACTCTAGTGCAAGTGGGAGACTGTTGGAAATATGCCCTAGAGGCAATAATAAAAGCATTATTATTATATTTCCTTGTTCATGATAATTGTCTTTATTCATGCTATAATTGTGTTATCCGGAAATCGTAATACATGTGTGAATAATAGACACCAACATGTCCCTAGTAAGCCTCTAGTTGACTAGCTCGTTGATCAACAGATAGTCATGGTTTCCTGACTATGGACATTGGATGTCATTGATAACGAGATCACATCATTAGGAGAATGATGTGATGGACAAGACCCAATCCTAAACATAGCACAAGATCGTATAGTTCGTTTGCTAGAGTTTTTCCAATGTCAAGTATCTTTCCTTAGACCATGAGATTGTGCAACTCCCGGATACCGTAGGAGTGCCTTGGGTGTGCAAACGTCACAACGTAACTGGGTGACTATAAAGGTACATTACAGGTATCTCCGAAAGTGTCTGTTGGGTTGGCACGAATCGAGACTGGGATTTGTCACTCCGTATGACGGAGAGGTATCTCTGGGCCCACTCGGTAATGCATCATCATAATGAGCTCAAAGTGACCAAGTGTCTGGTCACGGGATCATGCATTACGGTACGAGTAAAGTGACTTGCCGGTAACGAGATTGAACGAGGTATTGGGATACCGACGATCGAATCTCGGGCAAGTAACATACCGATTGACAAAGGGAATTGTATACGGGGTTGCTTGAATCCTCGACATCGTGGTTCATCCGATGAGATCATCGAGGAGCATGTGGGAGCCAACATGGGTATCCAGATCCCGCTGTTGGTTATTGACCGGAGAGCGATCTCGGTCATGTCTACATGTCTCCCGAACCCGTAGGGTCTACACACTTAAGGTTCGGTGACGCTAGGTTATAGGGATATGTATATGCAGTAACCCGAATGTTGTTCGGAGTCCCGGATGAGATCCCGGACGTCACGAGGAGTTACGAATGTCCGGAGGTAAAGAAAATTATATAAGGGGAAAAGTGCTAGTTTCGGCCATCGGACAAGTTTCGGGGTCACCGTATTGTACCGGGACCACCGGAAGGGTCCCGGGGTCCACCGGGTGGGGCACCCACCGGAGGGCCCATGGGCTGAAGTGGGGGGGAACCAGCCCATAGTGGGCTAGGGCGCCCCCCTAGGGCCCATGCGCCTAGGGTTGGGAACCCTAAAGGAAGAGTCCAAGGGGGAAGGGCACTCCGATGGTGCCTTGGGGAGGAGGGTTCCTCCCTTGGCCGCGCCCCCCTAGGAGATTGGATCTCCTAGGGCCGGCGCCCCCCCTAGGGCCCTCCTATATATGGGGAGAGGAGGGCCTCGCACCTCTCTTTGGCTGCCTCCCTCTCCCTCTCCACACTCCTCTCTCCTCCATAGTGCTTGGCGAAGCCCTGCCGGAGTACTGGCAGCTCATCACACCAGCCGTCGTGGCTGCTGGAGCCATCTCCCTCAACCTCTCCTTCCCTTGCTTGGATCAAGAAGAAGGGACGTTACGCTGACCGTACGTGTGTTGAACGCGGAGGTGCCGTCCGTTTCGGCGCTGAGGATCTCCGGTGATTTGGATCAACGTCGAGTACACCTTCCTCATCCCCGTTCTTTGAACGCTTCCGCGCGTGATCTACAAAGGTATGTAGATGCAATCCGATCACTCGTTGCTAGATTGAAACTCCTAGATGGAATCTTGGTGAAACCGTAGGAAAATCTTTGTTTTCTGCAACGTTCCCCAACAGTGGCATCATGAGCTAGGTCTATGCGTAGTTCTCTTGCACGAGTAGAACACAAATTTGTTGTGGGCGTAGATGTTGTCAACTTTCTTGCCGCTACTAGTCTTATCTTGCTTCAGCGGTATTGTGGGATGAAGCGGCCCGGACCAACCTTACACGTACACTTACGTGAGACCGGTTCCACCGACTAACATGCACAAGTTGCATAAGGTGGCTGGCGGGTGTTGTCTCTCCTACTTTAGTTGGAGCGGATTCGATGAAAAGGGTCCTTATGAAGGGTAAATAGAAGTTGACAAATCACGTTGTGGCTTTCACGTAGGTAAGAAAACGTTCTTGCTAGAACCCTACTTCAGCCACGTAAAACTTGCAACAACAATTAGAGGACGTCTAACTTGTTTTTGCAGCAAGTGCTTTGTGATATGATATGGCCAAAGTTGTGATGAATGATGAATGATCTATATGTGATGTATGAGATGTTCATGCTATTGTAATAGGAATCACGACTTGCATGTCGATGAGTATGACAACCGGCAGGAGCCATAGGAGTTGTCTTTATTTTTTGTATGACCTGCGTGTCATTGAGAAACGCCATGTAAATTACTTTACTTTATTGCTAAACGCGTTAGCCATAGTAGTAGAAGTAATAGTTGGCGAGCAACTTCATGGAGACACAATGATGGAGATCATGATGATGGAGATCATGGTGTCATGCCGGTGACAAGATGATCATGGAGCCCCAAGATGGAGATCAAAGGAGCTATGTGATATTGGCCATATCATGTCACTATTATTATTTGATTGCATGTGATGTTTATCATGTTTTTCATCTTGTTTACTTAGAACGACGGTAGTAAATAAGATGATCCCTCATAATAATTTCAAGAAAGTGTTCCCCCTAACTGTGCACCGTTGCGACAGTTCATTGTTTCGAAGCACCACGTGATGATCGGGTGTGATAGATTCTAACGTTCACATACAACGGGTGTAAGACAGATTTACACATGCAAACACTTAGGTTGACTTGACGAGCCTAGCATGTACAGACATGGCCTCGGAACACAGAAGACCGAAAGGTCGAGCATGAGTCGTATAGAAGATACGATCAACATGAAGATGTTCACCGATGTTGACTAGTCCGTCTCACGTGATGATCGGACACGGCCTAGTTAACTTCGGATCATGTTATACTTAGATGACTGGAGGGATGTCTATCTAAGTGGGAGTTCATTGAATAATTTGATTAGATGAACTTAATTATCATGAACTTAGTCTAAAATCTTTACAATATGTCTTGTAGATCAAATGGCCAACGTAGTCCTCAACTTCAACGCGTTCCTAGAGAAAACCAAGCTGAAAGACGATGGCAGCAACTACACGGACTGGGTCCGGAACCTGAGGATCATCCTCATAGCTGCCAAGAAAGATTATGTCCTACAAGCACCGCTGGGTGACGCACCTTTTCTCCCTGCAGAACAAGACGTTATGAACGCTTGGCAGGCACGTACCGATGACTACTCCCTCGTTCAGTGCGGCAGGCTTTACAGCTTAGAGCCGGGGCTCCAAAAGCGTTTTGAGAGACATGGAGCATATGAGATGTTCGAAGAGCTGAAAATGGTTTTTCAAGCTCATGCCCGGGTCGAGAGATATGAAGTCTCCGACAAATTCTTCAGCTGTAAGATGGAGGAAAATAGTTCTGTTAGTGAGCACATACTCACTATGTCTGGGTTACATAACCACTTGACTCAGCTGGGAGTTAATCTCCCGGATGACGCGGTCATTGACAGAATCCTCCAGTCGCTTCCACCGAGCTATAAGAGCTTTGTGATGAACTTCAATATGCAGGGGATGGAAAAGACTGTTTCTCGTCTATGGAGGTGACGAAGAGCTCGTCGTAAAGGGTTACGTCGATGCTAGCTTCGACACAGATCTGGATGACTCTATGTCACAAATTGGATACGTGTATATTTTGAATGGTGGGGCAGTAAGCTGGTGCAGTTGCAAGCAGAGCATCGTGGCGGGATCTACATGTGAAGCGGAGTACATGGCAGCCTCGGAGGCAGCGCATGAAGCAATTTGGGTGAAGGAGTTCATCACCGACCTAGGAGTCATACCCAATGCGTCGGGGCCGATCAAGCTCTTCTGTGACAACACTGGAGCTATTGCTCTTGCCAAGGAGCCCAGGTTTCACAAGAAGACAAGGCACATCAAGCGTCGCTTCAACTCCATTCGTGAAAATGTTCAAGATGGAGACATAGATATTTGTAAAGTACATACGGACCTGAATGTAGCAGATCCGTTGACTAAACCTCTCCCTAGAGCAAAACATGATCAACACCAGAATTCCATGGGTGTTCGATTCATCACAATGTAACTAGATTATTGACTCTAGTGCAAGTGGGAGACTGTTGGAAATATGCCCTAGAGGCAATAATAAAAGCATTATTATTATATTTCCTTGTTCATGATAATTGTCTTTATTCATGCTATAATTGTGTTATCCGGAAATCGTAATACATGTGTGATAATAGACACCAACATGTCCCTAGTAAGCCTCTAGTTGACTAGCTCGTTGATCAACAGATAGTCATGGTTTCCTGACTATGGACATTGGATGTCATTGATAACGAGATCACATCATTAGGGAGAATGATGTGATGGACAAGACCCAATCCTAAACATAGCACAAGCTCGTATAGTTCGTTTGCTAGAGTTTTCCAATGTCAAGTATCTTTTCCTTAGACCATGAGATCGTGTAACTCCCGGATACCGTAGGAGTGCTTTGGGTGTACCAAACGTCACAACGTAACTGGGTGACTATAAAGGTATACTACGGGTATCTCCGAAAGTGTCTGTTAGGTTGACACGGATCAAGACTGGGATTTGTCACTCCGTGTGACGGAGAGGTATCACTGGGCCCACTCGGTAATGCATCATCATAATGAGCTCAAAGTGACCAAGTGTCTGGTCACAGGATCATGTATTACGGTACGAGTAAAGTGACTTGCCGGTAACGAGATTGAACGAGGTATAGGGATACCGATGATCGAATCTCGGGTAAGTAACATACCTATTGACAAAGGGAATTGTATACGGGGTTGATTGAATCCTCGACATCGTGGTTCATCCGATGAGATCATCGAGGAGCATGTGGGAGCCAACATGGGTATCCAGATCCCGCTGTTGGTTATTGACCGGAGAGCGATCTCGGTCATGTCTACATGTCTCCCGAACCCGTAGGGTCTACACACTTAAGGTTCGGTGACGCTAGGGTTGTA
This sequence comes from Triticum urartu, assembly GCF_003073215.2. Taxonomy (NCBI): domain Eukaryota; kingdom Viridiplantae; phylum Streptophyta; class Magnoliopsida; order Poales; family Poaceae; genus Triticum; species Triticum urartu. The sequence goes on along the minus strand of NC_053026.1, from coordinate 58,390,894 downwards.
GGGATATGTATATGCAGTAACCCGAATGTTGTTCGGAGTCCCGGATGAGATCCCGGACGTCACGAGGAGTTCCGGAATGGTCCGGAGGTAAAGAATTATATATAGGAGTGCTATTTCGTGAGCGACGGCCAGGCTAATAAAGTTATTATTTTCGGACGCCATCGTCATACGGGATGTTTCTAGCCGACAATACGTTTGCCTATGGGTCCACTGCGTATTGTACCCGATGTGGTTACCAGCACCACCGGATGAGGTCGAGAGTGTGGTGTCCCGCGGGGGTCCGATTTATCACCGGGTTTTGTGGTTCATGGGTTGTGGGGCCACCATCTATGTCGCCCTGTGGAGGGGACCAGACCCTTGCACTCAACGCCCAGGGACGCCCTCCGAGTCCCGCGCCCAAAACGTCGGGGGTCTGAGACAAGAGTAGTGTTCGGGCGCAAGGGGCGGAGACTGCCGTTGATTGTACGAACGAGTGGCACGAAGCTAGGCGACCGCTCTCGCAAATTAAAGATTTGGGCTACAGTGCGACTGTGTATGCAGTAATCACTTTCCACGAGCTGCTGGGGCTCGCATGGGAAGACTTATGGGTGGGTCGTGTTCGGCAGATGTCCTAGAGAAAGGACTTAGCATGGAGCCATCGCGACGGGTTAGCTTGAAGGGGTTAAAGCGGACACAGGGACGCAAGAGAGTTTATACTAGTTCGGCCCCTTCGATGAAGGTAAAAGCCTACGTCTAGTTGTGATGGAATTGATGGGGTTTCGATGACCAGGGAGCAAACAAGCTTCGCCTATGTCTCGAGTTGTTGTCTGTTGTCCTTGAACCGCCGCCGGGTCGTCCCCTTATATACACGGGTGACGCCCGTCGGTTCACAGAGTCCCAATACCGGCTCATAGATGTGTCTGGTTTGGTCTCTACTTATTCCTAACTTACAATACAAGTTAAATACCAACGCCGGTTTACGGCTACAGGCCTTGAACCGACTATGGGCCTTGAGCCCTCATCTGCAAAAGAGAGAGATTTAACATACTTAACTACTGACGAAGTTAACCCGGCCCAGATAGGCCGGTTTACGCCCAGTAGTGATATCCCCAACATTAGGCCCCAGATTGATTTGAACATGTTCATGTCAATCCTTTAGCAAAAATCTTCATCTTCAATATCTTCTTGTAGTTTGTTGAACCGCCGTGATGTCATCTTCTCTGGTCGTTGTAAACCGGCGTGACGTCACCTGTTATAAAGGACCTTAATAGGTCTGCGACAATTAAGGCGACATCTTCGTTTCCAACCCTGGTCCCTTGATTTTCGCGCCTGACTCCTGTCCCTTGCCTTATAAATAGGACCGAAGGGTCATTTCTTTTTCCCCTCCGTGCCCTTGTGCTTCGTCTTCCTCGCGTCGCCCAGCTTCGGAGCTCCGCCGCCACCGTCAACCTCTGCATCAACCTTGGCCGCTGCATCAACCTGGGCGCACCAGAGCACCGCGGCAACCTTCCGCGTCTTTCTCATCTCCAGTAAGTCTTCTGTTCTTTTCAACACAGATCTGCTCTAGGGTTTCATGTTCTTCTAGTGTTCATCGCCTGTTTCGTGTTCATACGATAACTCCTAGATGCATCTGTGAATACTTACTCTGTGTAGCGGTAGCTTTTAGCATCCGCCTTCAGTTTCATGCCTCAAGACCATAGATCTATATGTATCTCTGCCCATTGATTCAGTACTGTTCTTTTTTGAACCTTGAATATTTCCTTATTTTCTGAACTTGCTTTAGATCCGTCGCTGTAGAGAAGTCTTATGAAATCTGTTTTTGTAAACTTACTCATCTGCTTCAATGTTTAGACCAGGCGGTTTAACTTTGTAGAAAAAATTCCCAAACCGGTATATACCATTAGTCCCCTTGTTGAACGCTAGATGTTGTTTTGCTTCATAAAACTCCGGTTTAGATAGATCGTGTCTCCGGTTTAACATTGCACATACCAATGTACCTTAATCAATGCATTTTTGAACCGGGATCACCTACCTTGTAAATTTCATCATGGCCAAGCAAGTATATGAGTGCAACTGGGTTCCTTCTCGCATCACAGAGGCTCAACTGGACGATTTAGTCCTGATCGGCGCCTTAGGCAGCAAAAACACCATCCATTGGAGAGCCCCTGGCAAAGAATGCCCTCCCACACCTCAAGAAGGAGAGGTCGTCGTTTTCGTAGATCACTTAGCCCGGGGCTTTAAGCCGCCCGGTTCTAAATTTTACCGGGACGTTTTAGCCGATTTTCAACTCCACCCACAAGACACTGGTCCCAACTCTGTTACAAACATGTGTCACTTCCAAGTGCTCTGTGAGGTGTTCTTTCAAGAGGAGCCCACAGTGGAGTTGTTCAGAGACTGTTTCCATCTAAACCGCCGTACTGAGTTTTCTAATGGTTCCAATACGGAATTGGGTGGTGTGGCGATTCAGAAAAGGAAAGAGGTCACATACCCTCATGCCAAGCTGCATAGCCACCCCAAAGAGTGGAATCAAACATGGTTCTATTGCAAAGACACCTCCCCTGCTGGTGAAATCCTTTGCCTGGCTTTCGTCCGGAGCGGCTTAGCAATACACACCCCTTTCCGCAAAGGTTGACTGCCAAGGAGAGAAGCAAATACGCTCCTCAACTGTCCAAGCTCAGAGCCTTTATGGCCAACGGTTTAACAGGGGTTGATCTCGCTCGCTGTTGGATATCATGGAGCATACTACCCCTTAGTCAGCGCTCCGGTTTGATGTGCGAGTATACTGGCAGTGTTGATGACCCACTGCGACATGCTAACATCCATATCACCGACGAAGAAATCACAGAGGCTGTGAACAAGATGCTGAATGAACCGGAACACATCTGTGCTAAAACCGGCCTGCTTCCCTTCTGTGCCACCAACAAACCGCTAGCTGTAAGAGTTTGATTTTTCTTTTTGCTGAACCTGTTATTGATATATCTGGTCATTGTTTAATATCAGTGTCTGTGTAACCAGGGCAATGATCCGTTTTGGAGCAAGAAACTGCCGCAGGAGAAACCAGAAAAACCAGACAAACCGGAAAGATCAACCCGGCAAAAGACTAAAGCTGTGAAGAAGACTGCCCACAGGAAAAGAACCACTGCATCCTCTAATCCGGCCCCTGATGATGATGTGGATAATCCGGACCTTGAGGTAGGGCTTGACTCACTTGGCTTATTTTTCATGCGTCTTATTGATGGTGATATTTGTCAGGATGATGCCGAAGCCAGCCATGCTGATGCTACAGAGGTAATTATTCTCTCTTCCGATTCAGAACCTTTGCCTTCACTAAAAATCCGCCAGGCAAACCGGAAAGTTAAATTTTCTCATCCTCTTGCTTACTTGGATCCCAAATTTCTTATGAAGACCCAACAGCACGAAGCTCGCCGCACAACCTGGCACAGCGGCCAGGTAGTTACCTCCACCGGTTTACCGAACAGTCCGGTTCAAAAACGCCGTTCAGAGGTCTCTAATTTGCTTGTCAGTGCTTGTCCTAAAGCGGGCTGTTTTCGTCAACCTCTTAATCCATCTGACTCCGATTATCAGGTTACTTCCCACTCATCCTCTGGCGAGTCATCGGCTACTCAGCTGCCACCGCTCAAAACGGTGCTTGGGTAAGCTATACTTATCTTAATATTCTGGTACATCACCTTGGAACATATGCTGTATTTGACTTTGTTATTCCTTTCAGGGCCAAGCCTAGGCCGAGCAAAAAGCTCGCCTGGATAAAGCGGCCGAGGAGGATGCCGTCCCTGAACCGGGCAAAACACCAGATCTTGAAGCAGCTATTCCTGAAGACATACCCAATGATCCACCGCAACGAGATGATGATCTTATTGCTGAAGAGAGGCCTATTGATACCTCAAGTCCTGTCAACCAGCCCACAAGACCCATCCGGATTGAGAAATCCACCAATCCAACAAAGCCTACTGATAAGCCAACGGCCCCAGTTCAAACCGGTGATGCCAAGGATGATGAGGTTGTCATTACTGGCATTGGTCGCACAGAGCCAGGCAATCCTGTCGCTTTGTCTAAACATACTGCCAAGGAAGAATTTGCTGCCTTTGGCAAAGGCAAGTGGAATGTTGATCTGGCGACTTACGCTGCTCTGAACGCCCAAGACATCCATTCCGGCTATCTGAACCGGCTGTATACCAGTCGTGACTATGAAGCCGGTCTGGTTAACATGATGAAAGATAAATATGAGGTAACTTCCATATGCTCTTTCCTGCTTGTATGCTTCAATTCTTGCTGACTCTCCTAGCCCCCAAGGGCGTTTGTAATCTTCTTTCAAACCGGGACTTACTAATATAAATCTTAATGCCTCGAAATTCCCTGATGTAGCCCCCAAGGGCCGGTTCAACTTAGTGTAGTTAAACCGGGACTTAAGTAATTAATATCTCGCATCAGAACTTTTTTGAACAAATAGCCATTAGCCCCCAAGTGCCAAGTTGAATACTTGTATTGAGCTTGGGACTTTGTAATCAATTGAAAGATGAGATCAAATAGGCATTAGCCCCCAAGCCAAGTGCATAACTTGTTATGTGGTTGGTGCTTCAATTCTTGCACTGCTTGCTGAATCATATAACTGTCTGTATGCAGGCTGAGCTGAAGACAAAAGAGACCCAAATCGCCGATCTCCAAGAAAATCTGAAGTCCCAACAGACTGAAACCTCAAAAGCAAAAGAGGAGTTGATCAAGCGCCTTAAGCGTCATGGAACAGCTTAAGAAGGATTTCAAGAAGGAGCGGGCGGATTGGGCTACTGAAAAATCCGCTTTAACCAAACGAGCAGAAGACGCTGAGGCTGCACTAAAACCGGTGGTGGATGAACTGGCCAGCATAAAGCGGCACGTGCATGCCATGACCGCTGCTATCTTTGGTAAGCTGGTTTGATTTTTGAATTGATTCTGCCGTCTTACAGAGCTACCGGTTTGTTAACCCTTGGTGATATTTCAGGGACACGCATTGGTCACTTGGGGTCAGATGTGCGGAAGAAATTGAAAGCCGCCTACACGTTGATCGAACAACTGTACACTGGTGCACACGGATCATCTGTACTGCATCCCACAACAAGCCGGCGCCCACTTTGATTCAGGACACTCTGATGAAACTGTCGGTGCTTCCTGCCCGGGTTGAAGAGCTGAAGAAATCTGCTGCTCGAACCGGTGCGATCAATGCCTTAATCCGGGCAAAAGCTTGGGTGCCGGATTTTGATCCTATTGAAGCGGCTCAGGGCTATCCCAGCTTGAAGGAAGACGGGTCAGAGTTTAGTGAAGCGGATCTGCGAGCAATAAACCGGGAGGTGCGTCCGCTAGCTTGTCAATTGGCTGAAGAAGCAGACTTGTCTCATTATCAAGCCCAATATGACAATCAAAACAAGCGAGTAGCTGCACCAATTCATGAAGCGGAAAATCTTATCCCTCCAATCCTGTAAGCATACTTACGCTCCCGATATTGACCCGTCGTTGCTGATCCATGATGAAGCTGTCTTTCAAGCATTAATGGGAATCGACTGGACAACTGTTGATTTCCAGCCGCTGGGTAGAGAAACTGAAGCTGAAGCGGCGCGGGATGACCCACAACCATCAGGCCAGGCTGGTGACCAAGCTTGAACCGGAAGCCGGTTTAAAACTGCTTCTCCCTTGCGAAAAACAATGATCTTATTGTGGGCACCGTGTTGCCTTGTAATAGGCTAGCTGATACTTTTGATGTTGATATGCCTTCGTGCATAATTACTGCAACTTGCTCTTCCTTTGGGTGATGAACTTTCCAAAGTACTTTCTGCAATAAAAATCTTAAAGTGCCACCGCGGTTGTACCGTCAGGCGGAATATGATGTCTGCATACATGAAATCAAAACATCCGAAATTTTTAAGTATACGACCAAATTTTGAGATACATAATACCTACCATCGTTGGACGTGAAGTTGGCTTGGCCAATCTTGAAGCGGAGTTTTATAAACCCACACTGTTGGAGGAGATAGCAGCTCCTATATATATGATGCCGGTTTACCATGTAAACGTGCCGGGTTATAATAAACACCGTGTTACTCCGTAATAGGATGTTAACAAAAAATCAAACCGAGCAAATAGTCTCCGGATTAAAATGGACCGTGTTCCGTCAATTGACAGTTTGAACCGGCTTAAAACTTTGTCGGTTTAAAAAACGCAATAAAAAGAAAGAAATATCTTTCAAAGAAAAATGTGAAGCAAAGGCAATGACAAAACCATTTGCAAAAAGAGGCTTATTTGAGCTGATCAGATGGCGTTACCATGGTCGAACACGACCAAGCTCCCGATAGGTGTAGCTATGGTTCAAGTCAGCCAGGTCCCCAAATGAAACCGTGGCATTTATGCCGATCAAGTGGCATGGCAATGGTTCGGGTTCGACCAAGCCCCCAAGTGATTCTGTGGCCTTAGGCCGATCAAGAGGCATGACTGGTTCAGACGTGACCAAGTCCCCAAGTGATCTGGTGGCTCTCGCCTATCAAGAGGTATTGCATTGGTTCGGACATGACCAAGCCCCCAAGTGATATAACATGATGCTTTTGAAAAGCTAACTCAAGGTAAACTGGAGGCCGCTTTAGAACAACTCCGTGTAACCACACATGATGTAAAAGAACAGATACCCCACTTTAGATGAGGTTCCGGTTTATTATATTTAATCATAATATATACATCGTCGTAATATGTACATAAGTAGAGCCAATGGCTCAGGTATAGTAAGGCCGAAGATGAGCTATGTTCCACGGCCTGTTGGTCTCCTCCTCTGATGTACGTGAGTCTTTATGCTCTCGAATATCAATCAGATAGTATGACCCGTTGTGCAGATTCTTGCTGACCACAAAAGGCCCCTCCCAAGGTGGGGATAGCTTATGCATATCAGTCTGATCTTGGATGAGCCGAAGCACCAAATCTCCTTCCTGAAAGGTTCTGGTTCTGACTCAGCGACTGTGATAACGACGAAGATCCTGTTGGTAAATCGCCGATCGGGCGGCTGCTATGTCACGCTCTTCATCCAACCGGTCCAAAGCATCTTGCCGTGCTGTCTCGTTGTCCGCTTCAACATAAGCCGTCACACGAGGTGAATCATGACGGATATCACTAGGGAGAACCGCCTCTGCTCCGTAAACCATGAAGAACGGTGTGTATCCTGTTGATCTGTTGGGTGTGGTATTGATGCTCCATAACACAGATGGTAATTCTTCTATCCAACAACCCGGCGTTCTATGCAAAGGAACCATGAGCCTGGGCTTGATGCCTCTCAAGATCTCTTGATTAGCCCTTTCTGCTTGACCATTGGACTGTGGGTGTGCCAATGATGAAACGTCAAGTCGGGTGTGCTCCCGTTCGCAGAACTCCTTCATGGCACCCTTGGACAAATTGGTACCATTATCTATGATGATACTGTGTGGAAAGCCAAACCGGAAAATCACTTTTTTGATAAACTGAACCACCGTGGCTGCATCACACTTGCTAACCGGTTCTGCCTCCACCCACTTTATGAACTTGTCAACCGCCACCAGGAGGTGGGTCTTCTTATCTTTGGACCTTTTGAAAGGCCCAACCATATCTAGGGTTGATCCGGCGCGCGAACCGAGGCGGGCCGGATCCTCGCCGAAGAAGATGGACGCGGTGGCCGGAGTCAATGAAGCTGCTCGCCGGCGACGAGGAGGAGGCGGTGGGGGCCGGAGTCGGCGGCGGCGACGGCGGTGGCCCACGGTGGCGGCGCGACACGGCGGGGCCGAGGAGATGGAGGCACGTGGCGGCGCGACGAACACAGCGCGGCGGCGGCGCCGCGAGCCTTCGGGGATGCGGGAGGCCGGCGCGGTGCGCCCGAGGACGCCCAGACGCGGGGCGGCGGCGGTTCGGGCCCCGCGGGCCGGATCTGGGCCGCACGGGCCCGCGGCGGCGGAGGAGAGAGGAGGTACGGCGGGGAGGCGACGTGGCGCGGCCTGGTTGGCTCGCGGCGGCGGGAGGTGACGTGGCGCGACGGGATTCGCCGGAGCGAGGTGGCGGCGGCGGCTGGACATGTCCGACCGGTGGGAGAAGTGTCCGGCGGCGCGAAGGGAGTGGATCTAGGGTTTCGTCTGCGTGGAAATTTCGGGGGAGGCCACATATTTATAGGTAGAGGGAGCTAGGAGAGTCCAAATGAGGTGCGGTTTTCGGCCACGCGATCGTGATCGAACGACCGAGATGATGGAGGAGGTTTAGGTGGGTTTTGGGCCACTTTGGAAGGGTGTTGGGCTGCAACACACACGAGGCCTTTTCGGTCCCTCGGTTAACCGTTGGAGTATCAGACGAAGTCCAAATGGCACGAAACTTGACAGGCGGTCTACCGGTAGTAAACCAAGGCCGCATGACAAGTCTCGGTCCAATCCGAAAACGTTTAACACTCGCACACGAAAAAAGGTAGAAAGGGACACCGGGTGACATAGGAGCGCCGGATTGCAAAACGGACAACGGGGAAAATGCTCGGATGCATGAGACGAACATGTATGCAAATGAAATGCACATGATGACATGATATGAGATGCATGAATCGCAAGCAATGACAAGGAAACAACAGAGAATAACTGGAGGACACCTGGCACATCGGTCTCGGGGCGTCACGGTAGCTTTCAATCTGCTCCAGATGGCCAAGCGAATTAGCCCGCAGTGCAAAGCCGCCGAATATGAAGATCTGTCCGGGGAGAAAAGTCTCACCCTGGACCGCATCGTTATTGATGATAGTAGGAGCCATCAAGCCTAATGGCGACGACACAGAGGAACTCTCAATGAAAGCACCAATGTTGGTGTCAAAACTGGCGGATCTCGGGTAGGGGGTCCCGAACTGTGCGTCTAGGCCGGATGGTAACAGGAGACAGGGGACACGATGTTTTACCCAGGTTCGGGCCCTCTTGATGGAGGTAAAACCCTACGTCCTGCTTGATTAATATTGATGATATGGGTAGTACAAGAGTAGATCTACCACGAGATCAGAGAGGCTAAACCCTAGAAGCTAGCCTATGGTATGATTGTATGTTGTGATTGTTGTCCTACGGACTAAAACCCTTCGGTTTATATAGACACCGGAGAGGGTTAGGGTTACACAAGGTCGGTTACAAAGGAGGAGATATCCATATACGTATTGCCTAGCTTGCCGTCCACGCCAAGTAGAGTCCCATCCGGACACGAGACGAAGTCTTCAATCTTGTATCTTCATAGTCCAACAGTCCAGCCAATGGAGATAGTCCGGCTGTCCGGAGACCCCCTAATCCAGGACTCCCTCAGGCCCACACCCTGCTCACGAGGGTGGGCCCCCCCCTAGGGCGCGCCCCCTACCTCATGGGCCCCCTGGTGGCTCTCCGACGCCCATCTTCTCCTATATGAGGTCTTTCGATGAGAAAAAAATAAGAGGGAACTTTTCGGGACGAGACTCCGCCGCCACGAGGCAGAACCTTGGCGGATCCAATCTAGAGCTCTGACAGAGCTGTTCTGCCAGGAAAACTTCCCTCCGGGAGGGGGAAATCATCACCATCGTCATCACCAACGCTCCTCTCATCGGGAGAGGGCAATCTCCATCAACATCTTCACCAGCACCATCTCATCTCCAAACCCTAGTTCATCTCTTGTATTCAATTCTTGTCTCAAAGTCCGGGATTGGTGCTAGTAGGTTGCTAGTAGTGTTGATTACTCCTTGTAGTTGATGCTAGTTGGTTTAATTGGTGGAAGATCATATGTTCAGATCCTATATGCATATTATTACCCCCTCTGATTATGAACGTGAATATGCTTTGTGAGTAATTACGTTCGTTCCTGAGGACAAGGGAGAAGTCTTGCTATGAGTAGTCATGTGAATTTGGTATTCGTTTGATATTTTGATAAGATGTATGTTGTCTAGCCTCTAGTGGTGTTATGTGAACGTTGACTACATAACACTTCACCATTATTTGGGCCTAGAGGAAGGCATTGGGAAGTAATAAGTAGATGATGGGTTGCTAGAGTGACAGAAGCTTAAACCCTAGTTTGTGTGTTGCTTCGTAAGGGGCTGATTTGGATCCATATGTTTCATGCTATGGTTAGGTTTACCTTAATACTTTTGTTGTAGTTGTGGATGCTTGCAATAGAGGTTAATCATAAGTGGGATGCTTGTTCAAGTAAGAACAGCACCCAAGCACCGGTCCACCCACATATCAAATTATCAAAGTATCGAACGCGAATCATATGAATGTGATGAAAACTAGCTTGACGATATTCCCATGTGTCCTCGGGAGCACTTTTCCTATTATAAGAGTTTGTTCCAGCTTGTCCTTTGCTACAAAAGGATTGGGCCACCTTGCTGCACTTTATTTACTTTTGTTACTTGTTGCTCGTTACAATTTATCATATCACAAAACTATCTGTTACCACTTATTTCAGTACTTGCGGAGAATACCTTGCTGAAAACCGCTTATCATTTCCTTCTGCTCCTTGTTGGGTTCGACACTCTTACTTATCGAAAGGACTACGGTAGATCCCATATACTTGTGGGTCATCAGATGGTGGTATGTACTCCGGCACCTTCTCGTCAAACTGAGGTAGCAATTTGCGCTTTGGGTAGCTTTTGGTTGGGTGCTTGAGGCCATGTTCTTCGGCTGCTAGGACATCAGTCCATTTATCATTTAGTAGATCTTGATCAGCTTGAAGCTGCTACTGCTTCTTTTTCAGGCTCCTTGCAGTGGCTATTAGCTGGCACTTGAAGCACTCCTGCTCAAGAGGTTCCTCAGGCACGATGAAATCCTCGGTGCCGAGGCTCACCTCATCCTCGGAGAGCGGAAGGTAATTATCGTCCTCCGAATCTTTGTGCGTGGCCTGTTTACCAGGGCTAGCCTGCCCAATCTTCCGTTCATCTTGTTCCATTAGCTGTATCAACGGGGGTATTTGTTGTCTTTGCGCCTTCCGGATGTTTATCTTCTCATGTGCCGGTGTTGCTGTCTTTACTGGCGGTGTGGACTTAGAGCGGCGCTGCTGACGTCGGCGCTTGGATTGTATTTAGGAAGGTTTATCCTCAGCTGGATCTTCCTTGTCATCGCCGCTGTTCTCCTTCGGTGTATCCACCATGTATATATCATACGAGGAAGTGGCCGTCCAGCGTCTGGTGAACGGCGGGTTCTGGGCCTCTTCTTCTCCGGCATCGTCGTCCATACCGCCAATGTCCTCGGGAGTCGTAATCAAGGTGTCGGTCAATTCCCTCGACCGTTGGCTATGAGTGGGTGGAGGGTGGGAAGAAAAATTCTCCGCCATCAGGCCCTAGCTCGAACCGGATATAGTTCGACTGTGAGTCCTCTACCAAGGACAGGTTTTTTAATGAGTTTAGCACATCGCCCAAAGGCGAGTGCTGGAAGATGTCTGCGGCGCTGAATTCGAAGATCGATAAACAATCAAGTTCGGCGTCTGTAGGCTCACGTGGTTTGGAAGTTACGGCCAGAGACGAGTCTGGAGTTCCGGTGACAAAGACGTCGTGAGAGGTTAAGTCTATGTGCGGCTCCAACGCCATGGAAATCTATGGCCTCCGTGGGTGGGGTTGATCCTCCCGTCCTTGGATGGCGCAGCTTGCTCGGATCTAAGGCCAGAGCGATTTATAGGAGCAATCTCCTAGATGCGGCGTGATGACAGATTTAGGTCATGATCATCGGGGTGACTAGGAGCAGCTACTGTGGCCTCGAATCTGGTGAAGATCAAGTCCCCACGGATTCCGCAAAATAGTTCAAGCTTCTAAATCTGACCTGATGGCCAGGGCGTAGCTTTCGATCTGCTCCAGATTGCCAAACGAGTTGGCCCGCAGTGTGAAGCGCCGAACACGAATATTTGTCCGGGGAGGAAAGTTTCTCCTTGGACAGCGTCATTATCGACGATTGAAGGGGCCATCAAAACCTTTTAACGACAGCAACAGAGGAACTCTCATGAAGCACCAATGTGGGTGTCAAAACCGGCGGATCTCGGGTAGGGGGTCCCGAACTATGCGTCTAAGGTCGATGGTAACAAGAGACAGGGGACACGATGTTTTACCCAGGTTCGGGCCCTCTCTGTGGAGGTAATACCCTACTTCTTGCTTGATTGATCTTGATGAATATGAGTATTACAAGAGTTGATCTACCACGAGATCGTAATGGCTAAACCCTAGAAGTCTAGCATGTATGACTATGATAATGAGTATGTCCTATCCGGACTAAGTCCTCCAGTTTATATAGACACCGGAAGGATCTAGGGTTACACAAGGTCGGTTACAAAGAAGGGAATCTACATATTCCGTCGCCAAGCTTACCTTCCATGCCAAGGAGAGTCCTATCCGGACACGGGTACAATCTTCGGTCTTCAAATCTTCAAAACCCATCAGTCCGGCCCATGGCTAACAGATCAGACCGCCCGAGACCCCTTAGTCCAGGACTCCTCAGAGACAACTAGTACAAGTTATCCTGACAAAAGTTGTCTTCGTCTGCCAAAGGCTCTCGTGGTGACGCCGTCTTGGGCTCCATGGTGACCTCCGTCCTACTGGTCTTGGTCTTGTTGCACCAATATGGAAACCTTTGCCTGATGCCTCAGTACTCCTCGTCTGCGCTTGCCTCTTTAGCACCAAATAGAAAACGAGGACACTGCGCGCGCTGGCGCCCGCCTGGCTCCAGTCGTCATGGCTTGCGTCATAGAAATCTCGCGAGGTGTCCCTTGCCTTGATCTCTCCGCCCCTCGCGAGCCATCCTGGTGAGGCCGCCCCTGAGGAGGTCTTGCGTCGTCCGCCTCGCGAGGCTTGGCCCCTCGCGAGGGTCTTGAGTGTTTGCTGGTGAAGATGGGCCGTACAGGTCGCTGGTGGAGCCACGTTGTGGTCCACAGGCAGGCAGTCTGGGGACCCCCGTTCCAGAATGCCGACAATAGCCCCCGGGCCCAAGACGCGCTCGGACTTGGCTTCAAGGCGAAGCCAAAGGGCAAGTGCAGAGTGCCGTGGGCGCCAACAGCTTGCGGCCCCTCTTGACGCGTGGCGATTGACTGGACATGGGCGTCCCCGCTTCCCATGCAGCCTTTTGATATCCGCCTAGCTAGGCAGCCACGGCGTCCTACACAATTATTTCCCCATTGCTGGCAATGCACTCCCCAACTCCTCCGCTTCTTCGAACCTGAGCTTCTTCTCTCAATCCGACCCGAGCTCGGTCCTCTCCATCGCCATGGCACCGAACCGAATGGAGAAAGGGAAGAAGCCCCTGTCCTCAGCCAGCCCGCCTCTGGCCGCCGAGCCCGCCATCGGCCGATCACGGGTGCTCAATCAGGAGGCCATGGACAAGGTCCGTCGTGCGCTCGCCTCCAGCTTCAATGAATGGGGAGGGACGGTGGCCTGGCCCGCGTCCTGAGCTTCTGCTGACAGGATAGCCACCGAGGTCCAATTCTTCATCGACGCCCTATGGGCCGGCTTGATCTCTCCCTTCTCTGCCTTCTTCAACGCCGTGCTCTCCCATTACCAGATTCATATGTTGCACCAAGATCCCCAATCCGTTGCTCTTATTGTCGTCTTTGCCTTTTTTTGCGAGGCCATGGTGGGCATCGCCCCCTCCGTGGCCCTTCTGCGCCATTTCTTCTCGCTGCACTTGACCGACCCCCGACAATGCTCGGGGTGTCTGAGCTTCCAGGCCATGGCGGCGACGGCTGGCTCGGGGATTGACTTTGACCTCCCGCCATCTGCGAGCGGGTTCCAGACGCGGTGGGTGTACATGGATGTCAGAGTGCTCAACCCTTTGCTCCTGCCTCCATTGCGCCCGCCGTCCCCAGCTCTGGCCGGGGCCACGAGAAGCTCGTGAGCCCCTGCCTCGCCTTCGTCTGGCTCTGGTTGAAGAGGTTGAAAGACCTTGGCCTGACTGCGCCCATGGTGACGAAGGAGTTCCTCCAACGCCGCATCCCGCATATCATACCATGTTCATGTGTTGGTTGTTTACTATGTTGTGTGCTTCTTTCCGGTGTTTGCTTCTTCGGGTTGGATTCGGTAACATCGCGTTTGTGAGGACCCGTTCGTCTACGTCCATTTGTCTTCTTCATGGACTCGTTCTTCTTCCTTGCGGGATTTCAGGCAAGATGATCATCCCTCGAAATCACTTCTATCTTTGCTTGCTAGATGCTCGCTCTTTTGCTATGCCTATGTTGAATACCTACCACTTGCTTATCATGCCTCCCATATTGTTGCCAAGCCTCTAACCCACCTTGTCCTAGCAAACCGTTGTTTGGCTATGTTACCGCTTTGCTCAGCCCCTCTTATAGCGTTGTTAGTTGCAGGTGAAGATTGAAGTTTGTTCCTTGTTGGAACATGGATATTATTGTTGGGATATCACAATATCTTCTTATTTAATTAATGCATCTATATACTTGGTAAAGGGTGGAAGGCTCGGCCTTATGCCTGGTGTTTTGTTCCACTCTTGCCGCCCTAGTTTCCGTCATATCGGTGTTATGTTCCCGGATTTTGCGTTCCTTACGCGGTTGGGTAATAATGGGAACCCCTTGACAGTTCGTGTCGTGGTTTTGTCACGGCAGATGTCCTAGAGAAAGGACTTGGTCATGGAGGCATCGCTACGGGTTAGCTTGAAGGGGTTAAAGCGGACACAGGGACGCAAGAAAGAAGCATACTAGTTCGGCCCCTTCGATGAAGGTAAAAGCCTACGTCTAGTTGTGATGGAATTGATGGGGTTTCGATGACTAGGGAGCAAACAAGCTTCGCCTAAGTCTCGAGTTGTTGTCTGTTGTCCTTGAACCGCCGCCGGGTCGTCCCCTTATATACACGGGTGACGCCCGTCGGTTCACAGAGTCCCAATACCGGCTCATAGATGTGTCCGGTTTGGTCTCTACTTATTCCTAACTTACAATACAAGTTAAATACCAACGCCGGTTTACGGCTACAGGCCTTGAACCGACTATGGGCCTTGAGCCCTCTGCCTTCTTGGGCTTTAACATACTTAACTACTGACGAAGTTAACCCGGCCCAGATAGGCCGGTTTACGCCCAGTAGTGATATCCCCAACATTAGGCCCCAGATTGATTTGAACAGTTCATGTCAATCCTTTAGCAAAAATCTTCATCTTCAATATCTTCTTGTAGTTTGTTGAACCGCCGTGATGTCATCTTCTCTGGTCGTTGTAAACCGGCGTGACGTCACCTGTTATAAAGGACCTTAATAGGTCTGCGACAATTAAGGCGACATCTTCGTTTCCAAACCCACGGTCCCTTGATTTTCGCGCCTGACTCCTGTCCCTTGCCTTATAAATAGGACCGAAGGGTCATTTCTTTTTCCCCTCCGTGCCCTGTGCTTCGTCTTCCTCGCGTCGCCCAGCTTCGGAGCTCCGCCGCCACCGTCAACCTCTGCATCAACCTTGGCCGCTGCATCAACCTGGGCGCACCAGAGCACCGCGGCAACCTTCCGCGTCTTTCTCATCTCCAGTAAGTCTTCTGTTCTTTTCAACACAGATCTGCTCTAGGGTTTCATGTTCTTCTAGTGTTCATCGCCTGTTTCGTGTTCATATGATAACTCCTAGATGCATCTGTGAATCCTTACTCTGTGTAGCGGTAGTTTTTAGCATCCGCCTTCAGTTTCATGCCTCAAGACCATAGATCTATATGTATCTCTGCCCATTGATTCAGTACTGTTCTTTTTTGAACCTTGAATATTTTCCTTATTTTCTGAACTTGCTTCAGATCCGTCGCTGTAGAGAAGTCTTATGAAATCTGTTTCTGTAAACTTACTCATCTGCTTCAATGTTTAGACCAGGCGGTTTAACTTTGTAGAAAAAATTGCCAAACCGGTATATACCATTAGTCCCCTTGTTGAACCGCCAGATGTTGTTGCTTCATAAAACTCCGGTTTAGATAGATCTGTCTCCGGTTTAACATTGCACATACCAATGTACCTTAATCAATGCATTTTTGAACCGGGATCACCTACCTTGTAGATTTCATCATGGCCAAGCAAGTATATGAGTGCAACTGGGTTCCTTCTCGCGTCACAGAGGCTCAACTGGACGATTTAGTCCTGATCGGCGCCTTAGGCAGCAAAGATACCATCCATTGGAGGGCTCCTGGCAAAGAATGCCCTCCCACACCTCAAGAAGGAGAGGTCGTCTATTTTCGTAGATCACTTAGCCCGGGGCTTTAAGCCGCCCGGTTCTAAATTTTACCGGGACGTTTTAGCCGATTTTCAACTCCACCCACAAGACACTGGTCCCAACTCTGTTACAAACATGTGTCACTTCCAAGTGCTCTGTGAGGCGTTCTTTCAAGAGGAGCCCACAGTGGAGTTGTTCAGAGACTGTTTCCATCTAAACCGCCGTACTGAGTTTCTGATGGTTCCAATACGGAATTGGGTGGTGTGGCGATTCAGAAAAGGAAAGAGGTCACATACCCTCATGCCAAGCTGCATAGCCACCCCAAAGAGTGGAATCAAACATGGTTCTATTGCAAAGACACCTCCCCTGCTGGTGAAATCCTTTGCCTGGCTTTCGTCCGGAGCGGCTTAGCAATACACACCCCTTTCCGCAAAGGTTGACTGCCAAGGAGAGAAGCAAATACGCTCCTCAACTGTCCAAGCTCAGAGCCTTTATGGCCAACGGTTTAACAGGGGTTGATCTCGCTCGCTGTTGGATATCATGGAGCATACTACCCCTTAGTCAGCGCTCCGGTTTGATGTGCGAGTATACTGGCAGTGTTGATGACCCACTGCGACATGCTAACATCCAGCTCACCGACGAAGAAATCACAGAGGCTGTGAACAAGATGCTGAATGAACCGGAACACATCTGTGCTAAAACCGGCCTGCTTCCCTTCTGTGCCACCAACAAACCGCCAGCTGTAAGAGTTTGATTTTTCTTTTTGCTGAACCTGTTATTGATATATCTGGTCATTGTTTAATATCAGTGTCTGTGTAACCAGGGCAATGATCCGTTTTGGAGCAAGAAACTGCCGCAGGAGAAACCAGAAAAACCAGACAAACCGGAAAGATCAACCCGGCAAAAGACTAAAGCTGTGAAGAAGACTGCCCACAGGAAAAGAACCACTGCATCCTCTAATCCGGCCCCTGATGATGATGTGGATAATCCGGACCTTGAGGTAGGGCTTGACTCACTTGGCTTATTTTTCATGCATCTTATTGATGATGATATTTGTCAGGATGATGCCGAAGCCAGCCATGCTGATGCTGCAGAGGTAATTATTCTCTCTTCCGATTCAGAACCTTTGCCTTCACTAAAAATCTGTCAGGCAAAACGAAAAGTTAAATTTTCTCATCCTCTTGCTTACTTGGATCCCAAATTTCTTATGAAGACCCAACAGCACGAAGCTCGCCGCACAACCCGGCACAGCGGCCAGTTACCTCCACCGGTTTACCGAACAGTCCGGTTCAGAAACACCGTTTAGAGGTCTCTAATTTGCTTGTCAGTGCTTGTCCTAAAGCGGGCTGTTTTTGTCAACCTCTTAATCCATCTGACTCCGATTATCAGGTTACTTCCCACTCATCCTCTGGCGAGTCATCGGCTACTCAGCTGCCACCGCTCAAAACGGTGCTTGGGTAAGCCATACTTATCTTAATATGTCCCGTACATCACCTTGGAACATATGCTGTATTTGACTTTGTTATTCCTTTCAGGGCCAACCCTAGGCCGAGCAAAAAAGCTCGCCTGGATAAAGTGGCCGAGGAGGATGCCGTCCCTGAACCGGGAAAAACACCAGATCTTGAAGCAGCTATTCCTGAAGACATACCCAATGATCCACCGCAGCGAGATGATGATCTTATTGCTGAAGAGAGGCCTATTAATACCTCAAGTCCTGTCAACCAGCCCACAAGCCCCATACGGATTGAGAAATCCACCAATCCAACAAAGCCTACTGATAAGCCAACGGCCCCAGTTCAAACCGGTGATGCCAAGGATGATGAGGTTGTCATTACTGGCATTGGTCGCACAGAGCCAGGCAATCCTGTCGCTTTGTCTAAACATACTACCAAGGAAGAATTTGCTGCCTTTGGCAAAGGCAAGTGGAATGTTGATCTGGCGACTTACGCTGCTCTGAACGCCCAAGACATCCATTCCGGCTATCTGAACCGGCTGTATACCAGTCGTGACTATGAAGCCGGTTTGTTTAACATGATGAAAGATAAATATGAGGGAACTTCCATATGCTCTTTCCTGCTTGTATGCTTCAATTCTTGCTGACTCTCCTAGCCCCCAAGGTCCGGTTCAACTTAGTGTAGTTAAACCGGGACTTAAGTAATTAATATCTCCGCATCAGAACTTTCTTGAACAAATAGCCATTAGCCCCCAAGTGCCAAGTTGAATACTTGTATTGAGCTTGGGACTTTGTAATCAATTGAAAGATGACGATCAAATAGGCATTAGCCCCCAAGCACCAAGTGCATAACTTGTTATGTGGTTGGTGCTTCAATTCTTGCACTGCTTGCTGAATCATATAACTGTCTGTATGCAGGCTGAGCTAAAGACAAAAGAGACCCAAATCGCCGATCTCCAAGAAAATCTGAAGTCCCAACAGACTGAAACCTCAAAAGCAAAAGAGGAGTTGATCAGCGCCTTAAGCGTCATGGAACAGCTTAAGAAGGATTTCAGAAAGGAGCTGGCGGATTGGGCTTCTAAAATCTACGCTTTAACCAAATGATCAGAAGACGCCGAGGCTGCACTAAAACCGGTGGTGGATGAACTGACCAGCATAAAGCGGCACGTGCATGCCATGACCGCTGCTATCTTTGGTAAGCCAGTGTGATTTTTGAATTGATTCTGCCGTCTTACAGAGCTACCGGTTTGTTAACCCTTGGTGATATTTCAGGGACACGCATTGGTCACTTGGAGTTAGATGTGCGGAAGAAATTGAAAGCCGCCTACACGTTGATCGAACAACTGTACACTGGTGCACAGCGGATCATCTGTACTGCATCCCA
>NC_053026.1:58349195-58370948 GCF_003073215.2 Triticum urartu | reverse complement strand
AATAAAGAGAACTACGAAAGATCTAAGTCTTCGAGCTCCATAGGCTTCATGTGGTGTCTTCTCTTGTCATAGTCTTCAATGTGAATATCTTCATATACCACCTTTGACTTCAATGTCTTCATACATTTTTAGGGGTCATCTCTGGTAGGAAAACCGAATCAATGAGGGACTTCTACCTGTGTTATCCTGCAATTCTCACAAACACATTAGTCCCTCAACTAGGTTTGTCGTCAATACTCCAAAACCAACTAGGGGTGGCACTAGATGCACTTACAATCTCCCCCTTTTTGGTGATTGATGACAAACTAGTTGAAGTTTTCAACGGGGAATATAATCTGTGAAATTGTAAAGGATAAGGAATTGTCTTCATAAGTTGCAAGGGCTCCCCCTGAAGATGTGCATATAAGTAATTTGCTTTTGGAATGCAAATGCACATGGCAGGTTGTACTTGTGGAGATCCACTTGATGACAATCCACTATGCATGTGAAAGTATATGAAGATAATGATATGCATAATGGAAAATGGACGTCTGCAGAATGATCTAACTGCGGAATTTATTGTCGCACATGAAGAATTTATCATCGCAACACAAGGTGGCAGATAAGTAGCAGACGACCATCGAGTTTAAGTGTTACAACTCAAAGAACCAAATGTAGCAAAATGAGAGTTGTAAGCATGAAGCAAAATATAAAGCACCCGCCCATATGGACCCGCTTGAAGACTATCATCCTCATATGCTTCTCCCCCTTTTGTCAGTAAGGACCAAAAAGGTTTGAAGACATAGAGCATCTACTCGTTCCCATGAGGAGTAGGTGAAGCAGCAGGGTCGTTGGTGGTGTTTGGCGGTGCTGAAGAGTTTGGAGCAGAGTCGAAGCGTGCTGAAGGAGGTGGCGGTGAAGTAGCATCGTCTTCATCCTCGATCACTCTGGCATTCACAGTTGCAGCAGAGGAAGAGAACTCAGAGTCTTCAAGGGATGGAGTTCGTCGCAGCACTGCCCTTCGAGGAGGTGTGTAGTCAAACTTGAATCGCTCAGTGAAGCCATCCTCTTGAAGATCATCTTCAGAACACATCAGCGTTAGCCCTTTCCATGTGCGGCGAGAGGTTTCATGGGCAATAAAAGCATTCTTGGTGGCAAGATTGCGAATGCGATTAACATCGACCAAGAGGCTTTGCATCTGACGCTTCAGCCAGTCATGATGCCTATCCTGTTTCTGATGAAGAGCCAGAAGAAGCTCTCGGTCATTGAGAACACGAGTACGCTTCTTGGGTCATGGAGCAGTTGTACTGTCAGTGGCTTCAGTGAGAGCAGGATGCGGTGCACGTGTAGTGCCAGCCAAAGGATACACACGAGCGACTGCTTCAACTCCTTCAATGTTCTGAGAAAAACTCTGATTCTCTGCATTCTGAAGACTTAGGGGTTCCTTGGTAGGCTCAGGATAGATGGCTTCAATCGACATATCCACATCAGGCAGAAAAATCCGATGATTGCGAGCAGATGGCTGATATGAGATAGTGGAGTGAAGTTTGATCAGCCGCATGACCCATGGGGCGTAGAACTTCAAGCCAAACAGATCAGAGCCTGATGCAGCAAGTTGGCGAATGAAGAAGTCCTGTGTATTGAAGCATTTTCCATGAAGAATGTAGAAGACCAAAGTCTTCATTGCACCTTCCAGCTTGGCATGGGGAGAATGTCCTTTGATTGGCCATAGAGTTCACCTTATGACGTGATAAATGGTTCTTGGCAGATACTCGAGGTCTTCAACGAAGAACTCCATGGGATAAGCAGCATCTTGGGGCAATGGCTTCATCATACTGAGCATCTGACTCATATTAGGTTCAGTCTTCTGAAAGATGCTCTCAATAGCTTCACTATGAAGCTGACAGCCATGCTCGTAGAGATCGCCAGGAGTGGGCAAACTAGTGAGCTCAATGATGTCAAAGGCTTTGGCTTCGTGATAAACATTTCCTGTCATCCACTCCAGGACCCAAGTCTTCGGATCTCTGATATACCCGCGGATGTGAAGTGTGGCATAGAATTGGAGCAGCAACTCTTCATTCCAATGCTCTTGGTCAGTGACGAACGGTAGTAGTCCAACCTCTTTGAAGCAACCCAGAGCTTCTTCCAGACAAGGCAGACCAGCTATTGCTTCAATGTCAAGGCGCTTGTGTGGGGAGATGCGACCTTGGTTGTAAAGAACGCATGAGTAATAGCTTCGCTGCGGATAACTCCAGAACCGATCAGATGATATTCTTTCCCTGGAGTAGGGGTTCCTGGAGCTGTTGAAGAATGTGTTGTCTGCTCTGAAGCCATTGATATTGAAGGAGCTAGGTGCTGATGCAGGACCTGGGAACCCTGGCAATCTTGGGATTGGCTTTTGTACCTGAGGCCTGTGCTCAACATGATAGTCGAACTGGGGACCGGCAGCAGACTCAAGAACAGAAGTGACGGGATCAGTGGCTTCGCTGACTTCTGATGCTTTTGTTGGGGAGGGCTCCACATTAGCTTCAGCCATGACAACGTCAGTGGCTTCATTGGTGGTGGTGGTGGCAGCCTCAAGATTTTCAACCTCCACTTGACGAGCTGGAGGGTCGGTCACAATCACGTTCTCCTCGAGAACCGCTTCTTGGTGGGACAGGGGAGTAGCAGCTTGTGGGACTTCTTCTTCATCGGC
This sequence comes from Triticum urartu, assembly GCF_003073215.2. NCBI lineage: Eukaryota > Viridiplantae > Streptophyta > Magnoliopsida > Poales > Poaceae > Triticum > Triticum urartu. The sequence continues at coordinate 58,368,274 of NC_053026.1, read as the reverse complement.
TGATGCAGCCGAAATGTCTTCAGCAGTTTCAGCTTCAAACGCAGAGACTGGAGGCCTAGGTCCTTTGCGAAGCCTGCGCAACGCAGGCGACGCCTGTGTAGTTGGAGTTGGCTGGGCCTCAAAGTCTTCTTCCTCTTGTGGGCGATCAGCCCATGAAGCATCCTGAACGATTGGCGTCAGAGGACGACCAATGCTGATGAGTTCGCTGTTCTCGAGCTGAGGAAGGACTGCACCATCCTCTACATGGTCATGTTGACCAATGTCTTCAGCAGCGATGGGATCAGCTGCTGGAAAGTCTTCAGCTTCATGAGCCTCTGTGAAAGCAGGCTCATGGATTGTCAGTTGGCGTTCAGTGTCAGGACGAACCATGGAAATGGGTTCAACAATCAAGGGCTCTGTGGGAGCAGCCCGTTCTTTCTTTGTCTTCCTCTTCTTCTTGGAGGGGGTAGTAGCAGAGGCTTCAGGATGTTTCCTCTTCCTGGCTTCAGCCTCAACAGTCATCGTCTTCTTCAGCTCTGAAGCGGTTGACCGGCTTTTTGGCTTCGAGCCAGTCATTCTAGTTTGGAAGACAATGGGATCTACTTCCAGCCTTGGTGCGTCGGGTTCAGCCGTAGCGGGCTTCTTCTTCTTCTTTGCGGCCATCCTGGGGTCGATGCCAGGACGCCCAAGGGCCTTGCGCTTCTCAGCCTCATTGTAGGCTTGCACACATCTGTCAGCCAGAACCTTCATGCGCTCACGCGAACCCTGAGCTTCTGCACGTTTCTTGAGAAAGGCTTCCTTGAGCTCGTGCAGCATAATCTTGAAGTTCTTCACCTCTTGCACGCTGAGCTTGGCCATATGCTTCTTGAACTGAGATTTCTCAAAGTCAATCTTCTGCTTCAGTTCAACAATGCGCTGGGCGATAGCTAGCTCTGAAGCAATGGCGCCATGGAAGGCGACACTGAGGCCAATGGGTAGTTGCAGATCTTCAAAGCTGATGTTTGGCGTGTCAAACCACTCGTCAATGAAGTTGTGGATGATGGTTACATCAAAGAGAGGCAGATCATTGAAGATTTTTGCTTCTTCTTTGCTCTTGATGAGTTGCTCAAGAGCGTCATCTGCAAGATCTTCATCACTTGACAGATCAATGACATCATTGCGCAGAATGGCAGCAGCTGTTAGCTCTTGGCCGGTGTGTGGCAGAGGCATCTTGACCTTCTGGGGCTGGAGATGCGTGATAAATCTTCAGACTGCACACTGTCTTCAGGAGGTGCAGTTGCCAGTGGCTTTGCCCGTGAGATTTTTGGTGAAGGGGCAGGCTTTGAAGCTTTAGGCTTTTTCAACTTCTTTGGCTTCGGCGCTGCAGGCGCTTCATCTGATTCAGCGTCAGCTGCAGGCTCATTCACGGCTGTCCCTTGAACCACGATGTGAGTGATGAGGCCTTCAAGATTGTAGAAGGGCCCAAGAAGATTGGGTTCAGCTTCGCGAGTTCCATCGGCACGGGGAGCAGAGGGACCAGGGTTGAAATCTAACCCCAAATTCTTCTTGTTCTGCTTCGCTGAGTTCTGGGAAAACTGGAAGTTGCGCTTAAACAGATTGTCGTCACGACACCATAGCAGGGACGATGGGTGTGCATCAACAGGCTGTGGCCCACGGACCATGCAGGGATAGAAGCCTTGTTCAATGGCTTCATCTCTGGACCTGGGTTGAAGATTCTTGTATAGGATGTCTCCCCACGGTCTCTTGATGGCATTTTTCTCAGCATATTCCTGGGTTACAAATCGGTATTTGAACCATTGTTCTGCCCAATATCTTCGAATCCATTGGATTCGGGTCTTGCGCTGATTGTAATCCTCTTCAGGATCTGTCTTGTATAGTTCTGAGAGGTCATCTGGCAGATCTCTAGATGTTTCTCCATGACGCTTTCTGCCACCCTTCCTTGCTGATTTCTCTGAAGCCATGAACTTTAAACTGAAAGGCTTCAACACGTTCAAAGGCTTCAAAGATTTTCGCTTGCTGGACAAACAGGAACTTGCTTCGGGAGAATTTATATGATGCTGTAAGAATTCTGCAAATGAATGCAGACTATGAGAACCAAGGGATTCTCCCACGGACATGTACCTGTGACAGCATTAAGGTGCGAGGGAAGGGGAAGAGGTCATATGCATTCTCAGAAGATTTTGAATATAAATCAGTTTAGAAGACATTGACCTCATCGTGCGAAGACATACACTCGTAGATAAGGAGTTGGTTCCAGATTTGTACGAATCCAGAGATCAGTACAAGTGAGGAATCTAACTACTTTGTGAAGCATAAGTGAATATACTAGGCATGTTATGAGATGCAGTATGAGATAGATCTAACTTGTGTGAATAGAAGCTGCTTGTGGTAGAAAGTGACAAAGCCATAGGATCAACGGTGCCGTAAAAAGGAAGTTTTATTTACCACACTAAGAACTGCTAGACGGAGTGGAAGATGAGGCCGAGCAGTTCGATCTTCCGTGCCCTAACTTGGCGACGGAGGACACCTACGGCAACGGCGAAGAGGACGATGTCCGCAGCCGGCGTGAAGACAACGTCGGAGAGGTTGCGGCAGCGAAGCGCTTCGTCGCCGGCGTCGTCAAGGGCTAGCGGCGGCGCTAGGGTTCGTGCGGGAGTGGAAGAAGAGATAATGACCGCCGTGAAGTGTGTATTTATAGGTACATGGGCCGCACTGCGTTATTACACAGGTGCCCCTGGCAATTCGCATCTGAGGAACACGTGGCCATTATGCGGAATTTTCGGGTTTGTTCCACGTCCCACGCACGCCTGGATTGTCGGGTGGTCGTTCCTACTTCTCCGGGTTTCATGTGGAGGAATGAGCATTGAAAACGGACTTAATGGTTGTCTCTGTATCTTCTGCTGACAAGGACGCAGAGAAGACATTCGACAGTTTCAATAGAATGCATATGATTTGGAGAGATAGAATTTGAGATAGAAAGCATAGAGAGGTTAGGGTCCGATCACATTCACTTAGTTCAAAAGATTCAATAAGAAGACATAGCTATAAGTGAATGCTGTAGAGGACAGAACACTAGTATATATATATATATATATATATCTATATAATAAACATAGTGAAGATAATCATGAAGATATGTTGAGATTGAAGCCAAAACAAATGTGAAGACATAGCAAATGTAACGCCATGAGTGAAACACTTCAAACAGAACATTTGGTGGTGGCGTTACCCACCGTATAGGAAGTATTAGACCCAGACACGACGCACAATTATCATGGCGCTCCAAAGTCAAATTCCACATTAATGTATTCACACTTAGAATGTATGTCTTCATTGATTGAAGATATACTTTACTTCGTGTGTTGCACATCTAAGTCATCAATATGCATAAGGGTTAGGATGTGTGCCTGATCACAGGACATTTGAGGATTCCAGGATATTTAGCTCACACCGTAACTTGCAAAATCTCTTCTCATCCAAGGGCTTGGTGAAGATATCTGCCAATTGCTCTTCAGTGTTGACGTGTATGATATCAATATCTTCCTTCACAATATGATCTCTGAGAAAGTGATGATGAATTTCAATGTGCTTTGTCTTCGAGTGCTGAACTTGGTTGTTGGCAATCTTGATGGCGCTTTCGTTGTCGCAGTAGAGTGGCACTTGCTTCAGATGAATGTCATAGTCTTTGAGCGTTTGCTTCATCCACAGAAGCTGAGCGCAGCAAGATCCAGCAACAATGTATTCAGATTCAGCAGTGGAGAGAGATACACAGTTCTGCTTCTTTGAAGACCAACATACAAGTGATCGTCCCAGAAAGTGACATGTGCCTGATGTAGACTTGCGATCAACTTTGTCACCAGCATAATCAGCATCCGAGAATCCAACCAGATCAAACTCTGAGCCCTTTGGATACCATAATCCTAGAGTTGGGGTGTGAGCCAAATATCGAAGAATTCGCTTCACAGCTAAGTGATGCGACTCCTTTGGTGCTGCTTGAAATCGAGCACACATGCAAACACTAAGCATAATATCTGGCCTAGATGCACATAGATAATGTAAAGAACCAATCATGGAGCGGTATACCTTTTGATCGAACTCTTTACCATTGTCGTCAGGACCCAGATGATGCTTGGCTGGCATTGGCGTCGTGAAGCCTTTGCAGTCTTGCATACCGAACTTCTTCAGGCAATCTTTGAGATACTTCTCTTGAGATATGAAGATGTCGTTGTGTTGCTGTCGTATTTGAAGACCGAGAAAGAACTTCAGCTCTCCCATCATAGACATTTGATATTGCTCTTGCATCATATATCCAAACTCTTCACTGTACTTCTGATTGGTGCAGTATAAAGATAATGTCATCCCACATATATGGCACACAAACAGTTCACCATCATATGTCTTCGTGAAGAGAGGGGAGGGAACCAGGTATGAAGCCTTTGCTCTTCAGGAAGTATTTGAGTGTGTCATACCAGGCCCGAGGGGCTTGTTTGAGGCCATACAGTGCCTTGTTGAGCTTGTATACCATGTCAGGATGTTTTGGATCTTCAAAGCCAGGCGGTTGTGCAACATACACTTCTTCTTCAATCTTGCCATTGAGAAAAGCACTCTTCACATCCATTTGATATAGAAGTATGTTATGATGATTTGCATAGGCCAGCATATGCGTATGGCTTCAAGTCTAGCCACAGGAGCAAATGTTTCATCGAAGTCAATGCCTTCCACTTGAGTATATCCTTGAGCAACGAGACGAGCTTTGTTTCTGACAACTTGACCATGCTCATCTTGCTTGTTGCGGTATATCCATTTGGTGCCTATTATATTGTGCTTCCGTGGATCAGGACGCTTAACTAGTTCCCATACATTATTCAGCTCAAACTGTTGAAGCTCTTCTTGCATAGCTTGAATCCATTCAGGTTCCATGAAGGCTTCTTCAACTTTCTTGGGTTCTGTTATTGAGACGAATGCGAAGTGCCCACAGAAATTTGCTAGCTGAGTTGCCCTTGAACGAGTGAGTGGACCGGGTGCATTGATGCTATCAATTATTCTTTCAATCTGCACTTCATTGGCAACGCGAGGATGTACAGGGCGAAGATTTTGCTCTTGCTGATCATTGTCGTTGTTAGAAGGAATGTCTTCAGGCTGAGCATTGTCTTCATGTTGATCAGGTGCTGAGATGATAAGTTCTTCTTCAGGATGAGCTTCAGAAGGTATAATTTCTCCAGTTCCCATTAGCTTGATTGATTCACTGGATGGAACTTCATCTAGCACATTTGGCAGTTGCTCTCTTTGTGAACCGTTGGTCTCATCGAACCGCACATCCACTGTTTCAACCACTTTGTAATGAAAGAGATTGAAGACTCTGTAGGAGTGCAAGTCCTTTCCATATCCAAGCATAAAACCCTCATGTGCTTTTGGTGCAAACTTTGAGGTGTGATGTGGGTCCTTGATCCAGCACCTGGCTCCAAATACTCTGAAGTAACTGACATTTGGCTTCTTGCCAGTAAGGAGCTCATAAGATGTCTTGTTCAGAAGCTTGTGAAGATAAACACGATTGATTGTATGGCATGCAGTATCAATGGCTTCAGGCCAGAATTTTCTTGGAGTCTTGTATTCATCTAGCATCGTTCTGGCCATCTTAATGAGTGTTCTGTTCTTGCGTTCGACGATGCCATTCTGCTGTGGCATGTACGGAGCTGAGAATTCATGTGTGATGCCCAAGGTATCAAGATATGTATCAAGGCCAGTGTTCTTGAATTCAGTGCCATTGTCACTTCTGATGTGCTTTATCTTGGCGCCATAATTGTTCATAGCTCGATTGGCGAAGCGTCTGAAGACATCCTGCACTTCAGTCTTGTAAAGGATTATGTGCACCCAAGTATATCTAGAATAATCATCAACAATGACAAAGCCATAGAGGCAAGCAGTAGTAGTAAGAGTTGAGTAATGAGTGGGACCGAAAAGATCCATGTGAAGCAGTTCGAAGGGTCGAGTAGTGGTCATGATTGTCTTCGAGGGATGTTTGGCCCTCGTCATCTTTCCTGCCTCACAGGCACCGCATAAGTGATCTTTCTTGAACTTGACGCCCTCGATGCCTATGACATGCTTCTTCTTTGCCAGGGTGTGGAGGTTCCTCATGCCAGCATGCCCAAGCCTCCGATGCCAGAGCCAGCATTCTGAAGCTTTTGCTAGAAGACATACGGCAAGCTGTGGTCCTGCTGAGAAATCTACCACGTACAAATCATCTTTTCGATACCCTTCAAATACTAGAGACTTGTCAGATTCCATTAGAACAAGGCAACGATATTTTCCAAATATTACGATCATGTTTAAATCGCAAAGCATTGAGACAGACATTAAGTTGAAGCCAAGGGATTCAACAAGCATGACTTTATCCATGTGTTGATCCCTTGAGATTGCAACTCTACCTAGACCCAATACCTTACTTTTACCAGTGTCAGCAAATGTGATGTGGCTCTTGTCGGATGGACGTAAGGTTGAGTCCATAAGAAGGCTTCTTTTGCCAGTCATGTGATTTGTACACCCACTATCAATAATCCATTCTGAAGACGCTGGTGTCGTACCCTACAGTGCAGTTAGGGGGATAGGCTTCACAAGAGCATTGTGAAGCAAAAACATTTGACGAACCAGTGGGTTATGAAAGCTTAGATCCAGATTAGGACTAATAGGGAGAGTAGCAAGCGATTCAGGAACGAAGTACATAGTAAGACCATTCGGGCATTTGATCTTGCGCCCTACAAGATGTTTAAGGTCCCCAGCAATAGCGTCAGACGATTTTGGTTTTCTGCTGGAGACCTTTCCCTGCAAAAGAGAGTTAAGCTTTCTTAGCCACCCACATCTTCAAGGGTGGCTTAGAAGCAATAAGTCTAAGTGCAGCATCTGAGAATTTTGGCTTTGGAGCCCTAGCAAACAGTCTTGCAGGCGGACAATAGTACTCATAAGAATAAGCAGAATAGTTCTTGGTCTTATGAACATGGCGGTTTGATGAACCGCTCTCATATTCATATGCCTGAGTATGGTTTCCCTGCAAAACATTTGCGTTAGTGCGACTCAGGTGAGTCCTCTGTCTGTATGAAGCCTTTGGACCGTATGAAGCCTTTGGTCTGAGGTTTGTCTTCTTCACGTGAGGTGTCATGATGACATTCACAGGAAGATTCTCCAGACACCTTTTCGGAACCCAGATCTTCTTCATAGGCGGTCCATTCCTGCAGTTAGTACCAATGTACCTGGCAAACACTTCACCATTCTGATTCTTAAACAGTATATAGTTTGCATCAAAGGATTCATCAATGATAATGGGGTTAGCACAAGTGAAGCCAGATAGATTGGATGGATCTGCTGAAGGTTCCTTTGCAGCAACCACATGGTTTTGGGGTACTGCTCAGGTTTCCAGTAAGAGCCATCAGCATTCATTTTCCTTACGAACCCAACACCCTCTTTCCTCGGGTTTCGGTTCAGAATCTGCTTTTTGAGGACATCACATAGTGTCTGATGCCCTTTAAGACTTTTGTACATCCCTGTTTCAAGCAATGTCTTCAACCTAGCATTCTCATCAGCAATAGCAGTGGTATCCTCAGCAGAGGGGTTAGTTACCACATCAACAGTTGAAGATATTGCAACAGCAGTAGCAGTAGAACATTCAGCAACAGAAGTAGCATTATCACGCTCAATGCATTTAAGACATGGTGGTTCAAATCCTTCCTGAGCGGAACTGATCTGTTTGGCGCGAAGTGACTCGTTTTCCTTTTGAAGATCTTCATGAGCCGCTCTCAATTTCTCAAGATCTTGCTTCCTTTGAAGATAATCATAGGAAAGCTTTTCATGAGTTGTTGAGAGAGTTTCATGACGACTTTCAAGTTCCTGATACTTAACGTGAAGATTTTTTATGTCTTCAATTAAGGATTCAGATCGAGTCATTTCAGCACCTAACAGATCATCGCTTCTGTCTAACAGTTTTTGAATATGTTCCATAGCTTTCTGTTGTTCAGTTGCAATTTTAGCAAGTGTTTTGTAGCTGGGTTTTGAACCACAATCAGAGTCATCGTCACTAGATGTTTGATAGTGAGTAGTGCGTGTGTTTACCTTGGCACCGCGTGCCATGAAGCAGTAGGTAGAAGCGGAGTAGTCCTTGTCATTTGCATCGGTGTCGGTGATGAAGTCATTGTCTTCAGTGTTGAAGATGGACTTGGCAACGTATGCTGTAGCCAGACTTGCGACGCCTGAATCGGACTCCTCCTCAGACTCCACCTCCGCCTCCTCAGAAGCGACTCCTCCTCTGAATCCATTTCCTTGCCAACAAACGCACGTGCCTTGCCAGATGAGCTCTTCTTGTGTGATGAAGACTTTGAGGAAGACTTGGAAGAAGACTTTGAGTATTTCTTCTTCTTCTTGTCGTCAGAGTCATATTCCTTGCTCTTCTTCTTCTTTTTGTTCTCATTGTCCCACTGTGGACACTCAGAGATGAAGTGGCCAGGTTTCTTGCACTTGTGACATGTTTTCTTCTTGTAGTCAGAGCAGAAGCTTCATCATTCCTTGAGCTTGATCGGGAAGACTTTCTGAAACCTTTCTTCTTGGTGAATTTTTGGAACTTCTTCACAAGCATAGCAAGTTCCCTTCCAATGTCTTCAGGATCATCCGAACTGCTGTCAGATTCTTCTTCAGATGAGGAGACAGCTTTTGCCTTCAAGGCACGAGTTCGCCCATAGTTTGGACCGTAGATATCTCTTTTCTCAGAAAGCTGAAACTCATGTGTGTTGAGCCTCTCAAGTATGTCAGACGGATCGAGTGTCTTGAAATCAGGACGTTCTTGAATCATCAGGGCTAGGGTGTCAAACGAACTATCAAGTGATCTCAGTAGTGTCTTGACGACTTCATGTTTGGTGATCTCAGTAGCGCCGAGGGCTTGAAGCTCATTTGTGATGTCAGTGAGTCGGTCAAATGTGAGCTGGACATTCTCATTGTCATTTCGCTTGAAGCGGTTGAAGAGGTTGCGAAGGACACTGATTCTCTGATCTCTCTGGGTTGAGACGCCTTCATTGACCTTGGAGAGCCAGTCCCAGACCAGCTTAGATGTTTTCAAAGCACTCACACGGCCATACTGTCCTTTGGTCAGATGACCACAGATGATATTCTTGGCAGTAGAGTCCAGTTGAACGAATTTCTTGACATCAGCAGCAGTGACACCTTCTCCAGCCTTGGGAACGCCGTTCTCGACGACATACCATAGGTCGACGTCAATGGCTTCAAGATGCATGCGCATCTTATTCTTCCAGTAGGGATATTCAGTTCCATCGAAGACGGGGCACACAGCGGAGACTTTAATTATCCCTGCAGTCGACATAGCTAAAACTCCAGGTGGTTAAACCGAATCACACAGAACAAGGGAGCACCTTGCTCTGATACCAATTGAAAGTGCGTTATATCGACTAGAGGGGGGGTGAATAGGCGATTTTTATGAAAGTCTTCAAAACGTGGAAGTTATGAAGACAAACGATAGAAATAAACCTATTACCCTGCAGCGGAAGGTAGACTACACTAGGCAAGCCATAGTCAAGTATTCAATAGAGTGAAAGCACAATGACTTAATAGCAGCAATGTAGTAAGGATCAGGTAGGAAGATATTATGAAGCCATACAGAACACGCAGTCACTCAGTGAAGACAAAAGATAGTGCAAACATACAATGACTTCACAAGGAGTAACAGTAAGTAAAGGGAAGGGAAGATGAAACCAGTGACTCGCTGAAGACAATGATTTGTTGGACCAGTTCCAGTTGCTGTGACAACTGTACGTCTGGTTAGGGCGGCTAGGTATTTAAACCTTAGGACACACAGTCCCGGACACCCAGTCCTGAACACGCAGCTCAGGACACCCAGTCCTCACCGTATTCCCCTTGAGCTAAGGTCACACAGACCTCGCCCAATCACTCTGGTAAGTCTTCAAGGTAGACTCCCAAACCTTCACAGACTTCGTTCACCGGCAATCCACAATGTCTCTTGGATGCTCAGAACGCGACGCCTAACCGGCTGGAGGATGCACAGTCCTCAAGTGTAATAAGTCTTCAGATCACACAGACAAGAAGACTTAAGTGATGCCTAATTCTCTTTGGCTCTGGGTGGTTAGGGCTTTATCCTCGCAAGGAATTCTCTCTCAAAGGCTTCGAGGTGGGTTGCTCTCAAACGACAAAAGCCGTACTCTGAATCTGAGCAGCCAACCGTTTATGGTTGTAGGGGGTGGGCTATTTATAGCCACTTGGCAACCCGACCTGATTTGTCCGAAATGACCCTGGGTCACTAAGGAACTGACACGTGTTCCAACGGTCAGATTTCAAACTCACACGGCAACTTTACTTGGGCTGCAAGCAAAGCTGACTTGTCCGACTCTGGACAAGATTCGCTCTCATAGTCTTCACTCGAAGACATAGGTTTTTGGTTAGGCATCACTTCAGTCATTCTGACTGGTTCTCTTGGACCCCACTTAACAGTACGGTGGTTCCTATGACTCAACACAAAAGAAAAAGAACTACGAAAGATCTAAGTCTTCGAGCTCCATAGGCTTCATGTGGTGTCTTCTCTTGTCATAGTCTTCAATGTGAATATCTTCATATACCACCTTTGACTTCAATGTCTTCATACATTTTTAGGGGTCATCTCTGGTAGGAAAACCGAATCAATGAGGGACTTCTACCTGTGTTATCCTGCAATTCTCACAAACACATTAGTCCCTCAACTAGGTTTGTCGTCAATACTCCAAAACCAACTAGGGGTGGCACTAGATGCACTTACAGGGGGTCAGGTATTTTGTGCACGACTACATTTGCTGCCCTCACATAGGAAGAAGGTTCAAAGAGAACAAATATGGGACCAGCGCATATATGCTGCTTGGCTACATACTCTGCATCACCCATTTATACGTGTGGACGCACATGGTGCTGGCATGTCCCATGCAACTATTTTGCTGTTGTTAATCTCAGAGTTAACTACTGATCTGTTTTAAAAAATTTCTCTGTTAATATGAATCAATGCAACCGTTTTAGAAATGCTACTGTCCTATACTTTGTTTTCCATCAAGATAAGGTAGATGCTTCTTTTTGTGGCGGCATGTTTCATCCTCCTTTATTGGCCAGTAATTGTTTTCTTTTTTGCCTCTTAAAACAGGGATATCTATTCAACTTGTTGCTATAGAAAACTTAAATGTCACACCGGCAACTTTGCCTGATTTCAGTGCAACTGCACAAAACTTGATTGGATTTCCTATTCGTGTTGGTAGATTCGTATTTTATGTTGGTCGTTTCATGAAAGGTCAGTACAGGCCTTCATCCACATGATTGTGCAGTGTGCTTTCAGATGTTGTGCTACTTGTATTGGTATTGTTTTAAATAAATGATGAATTGAAGCTATTGTATTGCTGTCTTTTCCCATTAAGTAGTGAACAAAAATGGGACCAACCCAGACATGATGCTTGTTGCTTTGTTACAACAAATTTAGCATCACCCCCTTTATAAGCCAGTAATTGATGCCCCTCTCAGAATTAACTACTGAATCTTATTTCAAAACTGCAACACTTGTTAGGGATTGGCGGGATTACCATTTTTGTGGCCGCATGTTTCATCCTCCTTTATTAGCCAGTAATTGATTCCTTTTTTACCTCTGTTTATACAGGGATATCTATTCAACTTGTTGCTATTGTGACATTTTGCTTCGCTACGTGAAACACTTTGCTTGATTTCAGTGCAACTGCACAAAACGAGATTCGATTTCCTATTCGTGTTGCAGATTCGTACGTGATCTTGTGTGCGTCATGACAGGTTGGTACTTGCCTTCATCCACATGATCGTGCAGCGTGTTTTGAGATGCTGTGCTACTTGTATTGGTACTGTTTTAAATAAATGATGAATTGAAGCTATTGTATTGCTGTCTTTTCCCATTAAGTAGTGAACAAAAATGGGACCAACCCAGACATGATGCTTGTTGCTTTGTTACAACAAATTCAGCATCACCCCCTTTATATGCTTTGCCATTCTTTATACATGTTGAAACAAGGCATTGTTAAGATAATGTCTCAGTCAATATGAATGAATCACATTGATGGGGAATTGCTACTCTCCTTCTTTGTTTCCGATTAAGATAAAGTAGATCAGTAGATGCTTTTCTTCTGGGAGTACAAGTCATCAACCGTTATTTCTTAGTAATTGTTTCCCTTATACCTATTGTTGCTTACAGGGATATCAAAATTAAAGCTCGGTTTTATTCCGACTTCGATTTTAGTTGAACTGCACAAAAGGAGCCAATGTGTAAGGCAAACTGCTGCATTACTGGGTCTAGTTGGTCGTTCCACTTTGCAGAAAGAAGCAGTCACTGTTTGCGCTACATTACAGAAGGAATGACCGAGAAGCTTTACAGAGTATTATTAGACACCGGTGACATGACTAGTCTGCAGAGACCATTGGCAATTTAACAATACGTGGAGTGCCCTGGGCAAAAAGTGCCCAAACAAGTATAAAAGCTACGACAGGACTCCACGATCATAGGCATTACATATTTTGAATGGGAAAAGCTTGTCAAAGTTTAATCATTGATGTTAGAAGAAGACGTTAGTTTAATATATTGGAATTGGAAAACCTTGTCAAAATTTGCTCATTGATGTTAGCCAGAAGACATGCATTTGATATTTTTGAGTGGGACGCCTGCTGTGAGCAGCGTCGAGTGTTTTTTCCTATTCCTGTGTTCAGTTTAGAAGTAAATAGTTACTCTGCTGAGATATTCCTATGTTAAGAGTTTGTTCTGAATATTGTCTATGTAATGCCAGGCCTTGTGTTTGATTGCAAAGTTGAGCTTGGAATGTTGTGGCATGCGGCATCACGAGCTGTTCACCGTGCCTCCTAAGAAGAATGCTTCGTATTGTTTTGCATGTCGATCTAATGCCAGTGATTTGCTTGTTAAGAAGATCATCCTCTTCCGTTGTTTCCGTGCTTAAGAAGTTCATCGTCTGATGTTTCATTCATAGCCTATACGACAAGTCGGGTAGGTTAGACGTGAAACCATATGATCTTTCGACCAACTCATGATATTAGGCCGTGATTGGATCATCGTTTTCCAACCAAAACCGCTTGTAAAACTGACGCTTGTAAATTAAAGAAGATGGTCTCGGGCGAAGGCACTTGGTTGGTCGATTTCGACTAGTAAAATATCGGAAGTACTTGACACACGATAAAAACGCTGAACAACACTCGGACGATTGCTAATCCAGCCGTTAGCTGCTGTTTCAGCCTTGCCCATGGATGGCATGATACTCACGTCATGTATGTATCGTCTGGTAATGTCGTCCATATAGCAATGCTCGTAAAATATACACTGGTCTCTCAAATTACACGCGTAACCCGCCGGTTTTACTTACAGACCTCGGGCCCTCGGTTTCATTATGCCTATATTTTACGCGTTGTTTTCAATGATGAGTAAATTACACTTGTATGTTAATACAGGTTTGAAATAAACCAGAGCTCCCAAGCGCGGCCTTACCGTTTCATGCCGTCTCAGTTTCTCGAAGGTGCTCATAGGTGTCCGATGATCCTGGCTTCCTGAATGAGTAGCGGGCGCTGTATCAGACCATCCGTAGGGCCCGCGAGGCCCTCTCCGTTGTCCTTCGAGTTGTTGCGCTCGTCGTGGCGCCGAGCATTGTTAACATCGTCAACGAACATGAGGATTCAGGAGATGACTTTATTTTGACTGGATGACACTAGGGACCCACTAGGGCCATAGCCATACGTACGCAAGTGCCTCCTTATTATGTACAACAATTTTTTTTTATTTCTCCTGGTTTCCTGACATCACGGTCCCACACCATTGTCAACCTATGTAGTCAATATAAACGAGAGAATTGCACAAGGTGCGGCCGACAACTGGGACCAAGCAGCTCGAGCAGTATTTGTTTTTTTGAGGCATGAGCACTGTAGAGTTTTTCTTGGTGATGATTTCGTTGTTGTTCGGAGGAGAGCAGGGTATTAACTGGGCGGGCTGTGGCCCGTCTAGCCCAGGCCAGATATCCAACCCAGATACTATTTTTTTCAAGATGAAAATGGCTAGCCCAGCTATACGTCTTTTTGAGGAATACCCAGGCAAGGTCAACTTGTTATTCTCCGCCCCGCTGGGCTGCAAATCTTTCCTAGGAGGGATGCATTAGGCTTAACAGGAAAATGGGCTTTAAAAAATAATAAATAGGATGTAATTATAAAAACTCGGTAGTAACTATAAAAAAATGCACCAAACACGAAATTAGTTTAGAAAATATTATTTATGGATTTTGAAAATCTTAAATTTCCATTGTTGCGCGCGCAATGTTTCGTTGGATTTTTACGTAATACAAATTTATATTTAATCTGACTAGAAATTTCGGGATAAAGATATTTCGGAGCCCATCAAAATGTGGGAAATTTTATTGAATTCTGTCTTCAACGGTTGGTTGAAATTATTAATCATTGTCCTAGCTAGAAAATGGGCTGTACTTTTAACAAACTGTAAATGGGTTGTTGTAAATTCCATTAGAATTCCAAAATGGGCTGTACATTCTTACAAAACGCAAATGGGCTATAAGTTCTCTCCCACACACTTGTGGGCCTACTAAGTGACACGTCCCCTAAAAAAAATAAGTTGACGTGTATGCAAGGCTTTGCCAACTTATGATAGTCAACACACGGTTCTAGCAGCAGTGGCCGTTGGATGTCTATCCAACGGATGTCGCGCTTCTTCTTCAATCTCGGATATTCTTAGCTTCGGCCGCCCAAAAAATGATTCCTCCCCCTGACATCTGGGGCGCACTGTTTCGGAGGCTGACCTGTGGGCCTACTAAGTTGGAGCGTACCAAGGGCTTTGTCAACTTAGTCAATAATAAATGTTTCTAGCTCCAGTGACCGTACGATGTCCATCCAACGGTCGTAGTGCTTCTTCAACCTCTGGTCTTCTTGCTCCAGCTGCCCAAAGCAGCGCCGGTCGTGCCGCATGCTCCTGCCTCCCATGGCCGGCTGTGCTGCCGCGGAGGCCTCACCGCCCCCTACTATTCCCATCGCTGGCCAGGCCCTGCGGCGACGGTAGCCTCACACCGCAGCCGAACCAGTGAACCCTCGTACTCCTCTCCGCGTGGGCTTCCACTGCCGCGTCTTCCCCGGCTCCCTGTCGTCCCCTTCCTAGGCCTCACCGTCGTCCACCGCCCTGGTGCTCTCGGCGCGGCGTGGTCAACGTGGTCAAGGAACGACTTCCATCGGACGTGGACTGTACGTGGAGAGGCTGACAGCTGGGTCCACGGCCGCAGCAAGGAAGTGCCTCCTTATTACGTGCAAAATAATTATTCCTCCACCTGACAGCGGGGACCCACCGGATGGGCCATCGTATTTCGCAAAAAAAATGTTTCCCCTTGACTGCTGGGACCCACCAGCTACACCTTCGCACGCAAGGAAGTGCGTCCGGGCAAAAAAAAAACAAAACGATTCGCCCCCCTGAGTGCTGGGACCCACCAGCTACATCTTCGCACGCAAGGAAGTGCCTGACAGTCGGGACCCACCTAGTCAAAGCGTACATAGCGTTGTCATTCTAGTCGCGAACGTGTACGTACATATATACTGGTCGATGTAGAGGCGTGCACATGTCGTAGTAGAGGTGCACACGTAGCATGTACACGTACGTACAGCGGCCAGGGTGCAAGAAAGAAAATACGGCCACGTATGTGTACATACGGGCGGGGGCTCGAACGCCTACTAGCGCATACGTATGGCCAGGGCTCGTGTACATGGCTGGGTCGGAACGGAGAAACAGCGTCGTTGTCATGTTCATGGGGAGGCAACGGAATGCGTCGTGTTCATCGGGAGGGCTTGGACGGAACAGGCGATGAAAACGAGGCATGGCGTACTGCAGAACGGAGAAACGGCCTTTTTTTTTTTTTTTTTTTTTTTTTTTTTTTTTTTTTTTTTTTGTGTTTTTTTTTTTTTTTTTTTTTTTTTTTTTTTTTTTTTTTTTTTTTTTTTTTTTTTTTTTTTGTGTTCGACCGGCATGTTTGAAACGGGATCCTGTTCATCGGGAGGGGTCTGGCGTACCGCAAAACGGAGGAAACGGACCTCCTACGGTCGAAACGGGGGTCCTGTTCATCAGGAGGGGTGTGGCGTACCGCAAAACGAAGGAAACGGACTTGTGTTGGAGCGCTACGGTCGAAACGGGGGTCCTGTTCATCGGGAGGGGTGTGGCGTACCGCAAAACGGGACTCCACGGGATACTGTTCATCTCCACCGTCGACCCCCTCCAGCCTCCACGAGCTACTGTTCATCCACCGTCGACCTCCTCCAGCCTCCACCTGCGACTGTTCAACCACGGGCTTATGTTCATCCAGCCTCCACCGCGCGCTACTCCACCGGCTACTGTTCAACCAGCCCTCTCCACGGGCTTATGTTCATCCAGCCTCCACCGCGCGCTACTCCACCGGCTACTGTTCAACCAGCCCTCTCCACGGGCTCCTGTTCAACCACCCCTCCACGGGCTACTGTTCATCCTGCCCTCCACGGGGTGGTCCTGTTCATCCAGCCCTCCACGGGGTCCTGTTCATCCAGCCCTCCACGGGGTCCTGTTCATCCAGCCCCAACCGGCTCGATCGATCAGGTTCCTGTTCATCCAGAGGCAACACCACGGGGTCCTGTTCATCCACCCCCACCAGGAACTGTTCATCCAAACCCCCCCGCAACGCTCACTGTTCATCCAGAGGCAGCATCGATCGGCTTCAGTTAGCAGCAGTAGCAAAGGAATCGCTCGATCGGGTTCATTTAACAGCCATCGATCGATCGCTCGGGTTCAGTAACGCGTAGCCTGCAGTGCAATTGCTCGGGTTCAGTTAGAGCCAATGCCTCGCACACACGCACGTATATGTACGAGAGAAACACGCATCGCTCGGCCCCGACCTCCCACCGTAACCGGGAACTCCCTGAAATTTTCCTCCCCCTCACTTCTACCACGGTTTTTTCCGTCATGGACGGCCCAAAGAATGTCATGCAGCTGCGTCTCTGGCCCGCCCAGGACGAAAAGCCCATTTTCTGTCATGATTTTTTGTCATAGAAGTAGGAAGCCCACCACATCTATGATGATACCAGGGTTTTGTCACAATTATCGTCATAGAAAGTGTCATATGTATGACAGAATTTTTTTTGTTCGGCCCAAAATGTCACGGATGTGTCTTTTTTGTAGTGTACGTACACGTTCGCGACCAGAATGACAACGCAACGTACGCTTCGACCAGGTGGGTCCCAACTGTTAGGCACTTCCTTGCGTGCGAAGATGTAGCTGGTGGGTCCCAACAGTCAGTGGGCGAATCGTTTTTTTTTGCCCGGACGCACTTCCTTGCGTGCGAAGGTGTAGCTGGTGGGTCCCAGCAGTCAGGGGGGAAACATTTTTTTCGCGAAATACGGTGGCCCGTCCGGTGGGTCCCCGCTGTGAGGTGGAGGAATAATTATTTTGCACGTAATAAGGAGGCACTTCCTTGTTGCGGCCGGGGACCCCGCTGTTAGCCTCTCCACGTACAGTCCACGTCCGATGGAAGTCGTTCCTTGACCATGTTGACCACGCCGCGCCGAGAGCACTAGGGCGGTGGACGACGGTGAGGCCTAGGAAGGGGATGACGGGGAGCCGTGGAAGACGCGATAGTGGAAGTCCGCGCGGAGAGGAGTACGAGGGTTCACTGGTTCGGCTGCGGTGTGAGGCTTCCGTCGCCGCAGGGCCTGGCCAGCGGTGGGAATAGTAGGGGGGAGTAGTAGGGGGGCGGTGAGGCCTCCACGGCAGCACAGCCGGCCATAGGAGGCAGGAGCAGGCAGCACGACCGGCACTGCTTTGGGCGGCTGGAGCAAGAAGACCAGAGGTTGAAGAAGCACTAAGGCTGTTGGATGGAAATCGTACGGTTACTGGAGCTAGAATCGTTCATATTGACTAAAGGTTACAAAGGCGCCCGTCCCAGTCAACTTAGTAGGCCCACAAGTTAGCCTCCCACCATGGTGGGTCCCAGCTAGCAGGGGGAGTATTCATTTTTTTGTGCGTAATAAGGAGGCACTTCCGGTGGGTCCGAGCTGACAGCGGGGGGAACGTTTTTTTCGCGAAATACGCTGGCCCGTCCGGTGGGTCCGAGCAGTCAGGGGGGAAACGTTTTTTTCGCGAAATAAGGTGGCCCGTCCGGTGGGTCCCTGCTGTAAGGTGGAGGAATAATTATTTTGCGCGTAATAAGGAGGCACTTCCTTGCGGCCGCCTGGACCCAGCTGTCAGCCTCTCCACGTACAGTACTCTTCTGATGGAAGTCGGTCGTTGGACCACGTTGACCACGCCGCGCCGAGAAGCACCAAGGGCGGTGGTCTGGATGACGGCGAGGCCTAGGAATGGGACGACGCGGAGCCGGGGAAGACACAGGAGGTGGAAGCCCGAGCAAGAGAGGAAGTACGAGGGTTCATCGGTTGGACTGCGGTGTGAGGCTAGCCGTCGCTGTAGAAAAATAGGGGGTGTGGGTGAGTGGAGGGATGGCCTGGCACGTGGGAGTAGTATGGGGGCGGTGAGCCTCCGCGGCAGCACAGCCGACCACCGGAGGCAGGAGCAGGCGGCACGACCGGCGCTGCTTTGGGCGGCTGGACCAAGAAGACCAAAGGTTGAAGAAGCACTACGGCCGTTGGATGGACATCGTACGGTCACTGAAGCTAGAAATGTTTATTATTGACTAAGTTGACAAAGCCCTTGGTACGCTCCAACTTAGTAGGCCCACAGGTCAGCCTCTGAAACGGTGCGCCCAGATGTCAGGGAAGGAATCATTTTTTGGGCAGCCGAAGCTAAGAATATCCGAGATTGAAGAAGAAGCACGACATCCGTTGGATAGACATCCAACGGCCACTGCTGCTAGAACGTGTGTTGACTATAATAAGTTCAAAGCCTGATTCGTCAACATATTAGGGGTGTAAGTGCATCTAGTGCCCCTTAGTGATTTTGGTGTATTGAAGACTTATAGGTTAAGGGACTAATGCGTTTGTGAGTGTACACAGGTCTATAAGTCTATGAGGAGTTTGATATTTACAGAGAAAGT
>NC_053026.1:58321704-58348195 GCF_003073215.2 Triticum urartu | reverse complement strand
TAGCCACTAGGCAACCCGACCTGATTTGTCCGAAATGACCCTGGGTCACTAAGGAACTGACACGTGTTCCAACGGTCAGATTTCAAACTCACACGGCAACTTTACTTGGGCTACAAGCAAAGCTGACTTGTCCGACTCTGGACAAGATTCGCTCTCATAGTCTTCACTCGAAGACATAGGTTTTGGTTAAGCATCACTTCAGTCATTCTGACTGGTTCTCTTGGACCCCACTTAACAGTACGGTGGTTCCTATGACTCAACAAAGAAGAAGAAAAAGAACCACGAAAGATCTAAGTCTTCGAGCTCCATAGGCTTCATGCGATGTCTTCTCTTGTCATAGTCTTCAATGTGAATATCTTCATATACCACCTTTGACATCAATGTCTTCATACATTTTTAGGGGTCATCTCTGGTAGGAAAACCGAATCAATGAGGGACTTCTACCTGTGTTATCCTGCAATTCTCACAAACACATTAGTCCCTCAACTAGGTTTGTCGTCAATACTCCAAAACCAACTAGGGGTGGCACTAGATGCACTTACAATCTCCCCCTTTTTGGTGATTGATGACAAACTAGTTGAAGTTTTCAACGGGGAATATAATATGTGAAATTGTAAAGGATAAGGAATTGTCTTCATAAGTTGCAAGGGCTCCCCCTGAAGATGTGCATATAAGTAGTTTGCTTTTGGAATGCAAATGCACATGGCAGGTTGTGCTTGTGGAGATCCTCTTCAACTTATGATGACAATCCACTATGCATGTGAAGGTATGTGAAGATAATGACATGCATAATGTAAAATGGACGTCTGCAAAATGATCTAAGTGCGGAATTTATCGTCGCACATGCGGAATTTATCATCGCATCACAAAATGGCAAATAGGTAGCAGACGACCATCGAGTTTAAGTGTTACAACTCAAAGAACCAAATGTATCAAAAACGAGAGTTGTAAACACGAAGCAAAATATGAAGCACCCGCCCATATGGACCCGCTTGAAGACTATTAAACTCATATGCTTCTCCCCCTTTTGTTAGCAAGGACCAAAAAGGTTTGAAGACATAGAGCCTCTACTCGTTCCCATGAAGAGTAGGTGAAGCAGCAGGATCATTGGTGGTGTTTGGCGGTGCAGAAGAGCTTGGAGCAGTGTCGAAGCGTGCTGAAGGAGGCGGCGGTGAAGTAGCATCGTCGTCATCCTCGATCACTCTGGCATTTACAGTTGCAGCAGAGGAAGAGAACTCAGAGTCTTCAAGAGATGGAGTTCGTCGCAGCACTGCCCTTCGAGGAGGTGTGGAGTCAAACTTGAAGCGCTCAGAGAAGCCATCCTCTTGAAGATCATCTTCAGAACACATCAGCGTCAGCCCCTTCCATGTGCGTCGAGAGGTTTCATGAGCAACAAAGGCATTCTTGGTGGCAAGATTGCGAATGTGATTAACATCCACCAGTCATGATGCTTATCCTGTTTCTGATGAAGAGCCACAAGAAGCTCTCGGTCATTGAGAACACGAGTGCACTTCTTGGGTCGTGGGGAAGTTGTACTGTCAGTGGCTTCAGTGAGAGCAGGATGCGGTGCATGTGTAGTGCCAGCCAAAGGATACACACGAGTGACTGCTTCAACTCCTTCAATGTTCTGAGAAAAACTTTGATGCTTTGCATTCTGAAGACTTAGAGGTTCCTTGGCAGACTCAGGATAGATGGCTTCAATAGACATATCCACATCAGGAAGAAAAATCCGATGATTGCGAGCAGATGGCTGATATGAGATAGCGGAGTGAAGTTTGATCAGCCGCATTACCCATGGGGCATAGAACTTCAAGCCAAACAGATCAGAGCCTGATGCAGCAAGTTGGCGAATGAAGAAGTCCTGTGCATTGAAGCATTTTCCATGAAGAATATAGAAGACCAAAGTCTTCATTGCACCTTCCAGCTTGGCATGTGGAGAGTGCCCTTTGATGGGCCAGAGAGTTCGCCTTATGATGTGATAAATAGTCCTTATGATGTGACAACGTCAGTGGCTTCATTGGTGTTGGTGGTGGCAGCCTCAAGATTTTCAACCTCCACTTGACGAGCTGGAGGGTCGGTCACAACCACGTTCTCCTCGAGAACCGCTTCTTGGTGGGACAGGGGAGTAGCAGCTTGTGGGACTTCTTCTTCATCGGCTGATGCAACCGGAATGTCTTCAGCAGCTTCAGCTTCAGACGCAGAGACTGGAGGCCTTGGTCCTTTGCGAAGCCTGCGCAACACAGGCGACGCCTGTGTAGTTGGAGTTGGCTGGGCCTCAAAGTCTTCTTCCTCTTGTGGGCAATCAGCCCATGAAGCTGTAACACCCTCGATGCGACTATAGCTCCCACGTGTAGAGGCACGACTTAGAGACATAATCGCATTGAAGGCATATGTCGCAAGTTAGGCAATCTTCACAAACATCCCATGTAATATAAATAATAAAGGGGAGATAACATAGTTGGCTTACACTCGCCACGTCAATCAAGTGCATAAATAACATTACATCATCCAAACACTCATGGCCCGACTACGGCGCCAAAATAAAAGAGAACCCAACATGCGACACGGTCCCGTTCACCCCCAACTGGGCACCACTACTGATCATCGGGAAAGGAAACATAGTAACGTTGAGAGTCCTCGTTGAACTCCCACTTGAGCTCATACGCGTCTCCTGGAGCGGAATCATCAGGCCCTGCATCTGGTGTAATAGTAATCTGTGAGCCACAGGGACTCAGCAATCTCGCACCCTCGCGATCAAGACTATTTAAGCTTATAGGTAAGGCAAGGTAAAATATGAGTGGAGCTGCAGCAAGCGACTAGCAAGTATGGTGGCTAACTTATTCGCAAAAGAGAGCGAGAAGAGGAGGCAAAGCACGAGCGAGAAACTAGAGAACAACCTGCGCAAACATTACTCCAACACCGTGTCCACTTCCCGGACTCCGCCGAGAAGAGGCCATCACGGTAACACACTCATGATTCATTTTAATTAATTAAGGTTCAAGTTATCTACAACCGGACATTAACAAATTCCCATCTGCCCATAACCGCGGGCACGGCTTTCGAAAGTTCAATCCCTGCAGGGGAGTCCCAACTTAGCCCATGACAGGCTCTCACGGTCAACGAAGGAATAGACCTCCTCCCAAGACGTTCCGATCAGACTCGGTATCTCGGTTACTCAAGACACTTCGACAGGTTAAAACAAGACCAGCAACACCGCCCGAATGTGCCGACAAATCCCGATAGGAGCTGCACATATCTCTTTCTTAGGGCACACTCATATTGTCCTAGGTACGGGTAGGCCAGCCCAGAGTTGCCCCTGGTGGCCACCGGTAGCTGACAGGTGGACCAACACTCAGAGGAGCACTGGCTCGGGGGGGTTAAAATAATGATGACCCTTGAGTCTGCAGAACCCAAGGGAAAGAAAAGGGCTAGGTGGCAAATGGTAAAACCAAGGTTGGGCATTGCTGGAAAAGCTTTAATCAAGGCGAAATATCAAGGGGTTCCCATTATAACCCAACCGCGTAAGGAACGCAAAAATCCAGGAACATAACACCGATATGACGGAAACTAGGGCGGCAAGAGTGGAACAAAACACTAGGCGAGAGGCCGAGCCTTCCATCCTTTACCAAGTATATAGATACATTAAGATAACATAGCAATATAATGATATCCCAACAAGTAAATAAATGTTCCAACAAGGAACGGCCTCCAATCTTCACCTGCAACTAGCAACGGTATAAGAGGGGCTGAGCAAAGCGGTAACATAGCCAATCAACGGTTTGCTAGGACAATGGTGGCTTAGAGGTTTGACATGGAAATTTGGGAGGCTTGCAAGCAAGTGGTAGTCATCGTAGCATTGGCATAGCAAAAGAGCGAGCAAACTAGCATAGCAAAGATAGTAGTGATTTCGAGGCTATGATCATCTTGCCTGCACAGTTGTTAGAGTTGACTGGATCCTCGAAAGCAAACTCAACGGGCTCCTCGTTAGCGAAATCGTCTCTCGGCTCTACCCAAACAATACAAACAAGCAACAAGGATACAATCAACCACGTGCAAACTCAAACAACACGATGCAAAGATGATATGCTATGCGGGATGCGATGCGGGATGCAAAATGCAAGATATGACAGGAAATGCATGAACCTGGCCTCAACTTGAAAAACCAAGTGTGCCACTGGAAAGATGAGATGAAATCACTTGAAAACGATATAAAGAACGCCGGAATCGGAGTTACGGTTTGAAAATGGCAAGCGATTCAAAAATGACACCGCTGTGCGATTTACAGCAAGTAGGCATCTAAATGCAACGAAATGAACATGCTACAGCATTCAAACATGGCATAAAAATACATGGCAGGGAAGCATTCAAGATGCTTAACAAAAGTCTAGCACTGATCTACGGCCAATTCATCCATTAATAAGGTTCAAACAAGCATGGCACAAACGCAAATGGCAAACAGATCTCAGACTTAGTGAAATCAACACTTGTCTGGAATTTCAGATCAGGTAGCCCTTTTCGGAGCAAAAAAACTACATGCTACAGAACCTGAACATGGCAAAGTAAAGCATGGCATGGAGCTACTCAAAGAGCTTAGCAAAAGTCCCTTAGTGAGCTTGAGCCAAAAGGGATCAGAAAATACAATTGCAAGCATGTGAACATAGCAAAAACATAATCAGTTTTCAGACTTAGTGAAAACTGGGACATGCTGAAACATAACTCACGAAGGCATGTTTACGAGCTCGATGCACTCACCACGGTGCAAGTCATGGCAAGACAAGCATACATCCCTTAAGAAGGCACAAAATTAAAACTAGACATGGCAAGAACAATGGCATAGCATGCACGGATCAACTACAATAACATCGGCAAAATCGCAAACAAGTTGACGATCTGCCCAGATTCGCAATGAAGCAAAAGTAGAACTCGATTGACTCAAGCTAGGGTGCTCCATATATGCAAACAAAGACATGGATGGATAGAGCACTACAATATTAACAAAACTCCTTTACTGATCATCCTCAAAAGAGGCACGGATCACTAGGAAACAACATGAACATATGGCATCATGAACTAAACAATCCCAGGACTTAGTGAAACTACTAAGTCCCTGAAAACAGATTTACCGGGTGCTTCACTTTGCAAGCTTGCACTAAGCACCACACACCTCACAAAAATACATGGGTTGCACCTCTGGGAAGATGACAAAACCCTTAACAAAACATATGTAGAACTCATGGGCATATCATGCACACAATAATCATGGCAAAAATGACAAATGTCTAAGATGAAGTAGCAGATCTGACAATTAACTCAAGTAGCCCTCTTCTAACAGCATTTTGGGCATCAAGATGAACTCTAATGAAAATGATGCAATGGAATGAAATGATGTACTCTCTGAGGCGAACAATTTGATATGCTATATGCATGAATTGGAGCTATGGATGCAAAGTTACGGGGCCTCGAACAGGAGCATATGGACTGAAAATTTAGGGACTTAGAGAAATTTCGACCTCCTAGGGTTTACTGTAGCTCCGATCCAGATCTGGATCGCACACGAAACGAGGTCGGCTGGCCGGAGTCCTGTTCACCGGTGGTCACCGGGAAGAAGAAGCAGCGGCCGGCGAGGGCGAGGTCCTCGGTGGCCGGGGGCGGCGGCGCAGGGGCCCGCGGTGGCCGGGTTGCGCGCGGCGCCGGGGCACCGGGCGACGGGCGGAGACGAGGGCCGGTGGGCGGAGGCGAGATTCCGGCGCGGCGGAGGCGAGGTTCCGGCGCGGTGGCGGTCGGACGGCTCGGTGGCGGCGGAAGGAAGGAGACGGCGGCGCGCGCGGGCGAGCGCCTCGGCCCGGGCGGGAGCGGTGGAGGGCCTGACCTGGGCCTCCGCGGGCCGGCGGCTGGGTGACGAAGTGGTCCCGCGGGGGACACGTGGTGGTGGCGGCTGGGTCGGACGGTGTCCGGCTCCGTCCGGACACGTCCAGCGGCGGAGACGGATTTTAGGGTTTTTACACGAGGGGGATCAGGAATTTCGGGGAAGGGGTCTAGTTTTATAGGTAGAGGGAGCTAGGAGAGTCCAAATGAGGTGCGGTTTTCGGCCACATGATCATGATCGAACGCTCTAGATGATGGAGCAGAGTTAGGTGGGTTTTGGGCCAAATTGGAGGGATGTTGGGCTGCAACACACACGAGGCCTTTTCGGTCCCTCGGTTAACCGTTGGAGTATCAAACGAAGTCCAAATGATACGAAACTTGACAGGCGGTCTACCGGTAGTAAACCAAGGCCGCTTGGAAAGTCTCGGTCCAATCCGGAAATGTTTAATCCCCACACACGAAAGAAAGCTAGAAATGACCACCGGAGGAGAACGAAGCGCCGGAATGCAAAACGGACAACGGGGAAAAGGCTCGAATGCATGAGACGAACACGTATGCAAATGCAATGCACATGATGACATGATATGAGATGCATGACAATGACAACAACACACGGAGACAAAACCCAAACCTGAGGAAATAAATATAACTTAACGCCGGAAACAGCAAGAGTTGGAGTACAAATAGGGAAAGTTACATCCGGGGTGTTACAACACTCCACCACTATGAAAGGATCTCATCCCGAGATCTAGGACTGAAAGAATGCCGGGTACTCAGAACAGAGGTGATCCTCGCGTTCCCAGGTAGCTTCACGGTCAGAATGGTGTGACCACTTGACTTTGAGAAATTTGATTGACTTGTTGCGAGTCTTGTGTTCAGTCTCTTCAAGAATAGCAACTGGGTGCTCACGATAAGAGAGATCTTCTTGGAGCTCAATGTCCTCGAAGTTGACGGTGCGGTCAGGAGTCTTGAAGCACTTTCGAAGCTGAGAGACATGGAACACGTCATGAACATTTGCAAAGTTTGAAGGAAGCTCAAGTTGATAGGCGAGGTCGCCTCTCTTGCTGACAATCTTGAAAGGTACCACGTATCTAGGGGCAAGCTTCCCTTTGATACTGAAGCGACGAGTACCTTTCATAGGAGAGACACGGAGGTAAACATGATCTCCGAACTCGAAAGCCAAATCACGGTGCTTACTATCATAGTAGCTCTTCTGGCGGGATTGGGCTGCTTTGAGGTTATCACGAATGACTTTGCACATTTCTTCTGCCTCTATGATTAAGTCATTACCCAAAAGCTGACGTTCACCGGTTTCGGACCAGTTGAGAGGGGTACGACACTTCCTGCCATACAGAATTTCAAAAGGGGCCTTGCCCAAACTTGCTTGAAAACTATTGTTGTAGGAGAATTCAGCATAAGGAAGACAATCCTCCCACTTCATGCCGAAGGAGATCACACAAGCCCTGAGTATATCTTTAAGAATCTGGTTGACACGCTCGACTTGACCGCTAGTTTGAGGATGGAAAGCTGTGCTGAAGCGGATGTTAGTGCCCATGGCCTTCTGAAAAGAATCCCAAAACTTCGAGGTAAAGATGCTGCCACGGTCTGAAGAGATCACTTGAGGAATACCGTGCAGAGAGACAATACGAGAGGTATAGAGTTCCGCCAATTGAGCTGCAGTGATAGACTCTTTGATAGGCAGAAAATGAGCCACTTTGGTGAGTTTGTCGATGACAACGAATATAGCATCATTGCCACGCTTGGACTTTGGAAACCCAGTCACGAAGTCCATTTCAATGTGGTCAAACTTCCATTCTGGAATGGCAAGAGGTTGGAGGAGACCTGCTGGACTTTGGTGTTCTGCCTTCACTCTTCTGCAGACATCACATTCATTCACGAATTGAGCGATCTCGCGCTTCATTCGAGTCCACCAATAAGCTTGCTTGAGGTCCTGATACATCTTCGTGCTCCTAGGGTGGATGTAGAGGAGAGAATTGTGAGCCTCGTTCATGATCACTTTAC
This sequence comes from Triticum urartu, assembly GCF_003073215.2. NCBI lineage: Eukaryota > Viridiplantae > Streptophyta > Magnoliopsida > Poales > Poaceae > Triticum > Triticum urartu. Next base: position 58,340,308 of record NC_053026.1, on the reverse strand, counting down.
GAAGGTCACCTTTGGGTACAACAATACGATCCTCGAAGAAGAGAGTGTCCTTGTCATCAAGGCGGTAGCACTTGTACTTGGACTGACTCTTGGCAATCCCAATCTTCACCTTTTTCACCATAGCATCAAGAAGCTGGGCTTGGCGAATCTGGTCTTCTAAGGTAGGAGAGACTTGAAGGTTGGCGAGGAAACCTTGAGGAACAACTTGCAGATTAAGTTTGCGGAAGGCTTCACAAAGCTCGGGTTGATAAGGCTTAAGAATCATACTGTTGCAGTAAGCCTTTCTGCTCAAAGCGTCAGCAATCACATTGACCTTACCTGGAGTATACTCGATACTCGGATTATACTCTTGAATCATTTCGACCCATCGAGTTTGCCTGAGGTTGAGATTAGGCTGAGTGAAGATGTACTTGAGACTCTTGTGATCAGTGAAAATGTCCACTTTTCTTCCCAATAGAAGATGTCTCCAAGTCAAAAGAGCATGCACAACTGCCGCCAACTCGAGATTATGAGTGGGGTAGTTCTTCTCATTAGGCTTCAACTGGCGAGATGTATAAGCAACAACTTTCTTCTCTTGCATCAATACTGCGCCAAGACCTTGGAGAGAGGCATCACAAAAGACCTCGTACGGCTTGGATTCATCAGGCGAAGTCAGAACTGGAGCAGTGATCAATTTCTCTTTCAAAGTGTTGAAAGCAATATCACACTCCGAAGACCAAACGTACTTGACGTGCTTCTGAAGAAGATTTGAGAGAGGCTTCGCGATCTTAGAAAAGTTTTCAACGAATCTTCGGCAATAGCTTGCGAGACCGAGAAAAGACGGAGTTGCTTCACATTCTGAGGAGGTTCCCAATTCACAATTGCGGACACCTTCTCAGGATTCACGGCAATGCCCTTGGCAGAGATGATATGACCAAGATAAAGAACCTCATCGAGCCAAAATTCACACTTGGAGAACTTGGCGTAGAACTGATGTTCTCTGAGCTTATCAAGAACCAAACGCAAGTGCTTGGCATGATCTTCCTTGTTCTTCGAGAAAACCAGAATGTCGTCGAGATAGACCAAAACGAAGTCATTGGTGTAGGCGTTGAAGATGAAATTCTTCATGCGAGAGAACGTCGGAGGAGCGTTGGCGAGGCCAAAAGACATGACAGTGTATTCATATGAACCAAAGCTTGTTCTGAATGCTGTCTTGGGAATATCTTCTTCATGAATGCGAATCTGGTGATAACCCATACGGAGATCAAGCTTGGAGAATACTTGGGCACCTTTGAGTTGTTCGAACAGCTCATTGATGTTGGGAAGTGGGTATTTGTTCTTAATGGTCTTCTTGTTCACTGGACGGTAATCAACACAAAGTCGGTCCGTTCCATCCTTCTTCTTCACAAAAAGAACACCACAACCCCACGGAGAAGAACTAGGCCGGATGAGACCCATTTTCTCTTGAATATCGAGTTGCTTCTTCAGCTCCTTCAACTCTTCAGGTCCAAGCTTGTAAGGACGTTTGCACACAGGTTCCGTGCCAGGCTCAAGATCAATAACGAATTCAACTGGCCGGTGCGGAGGCATTCCTGGAAGCTCTTCTGGAAAGACGTCTTGATATTCGCAAACGACTGGAATTTGAGAGATGTCATCCAATTCACCCTTCTCATTGAGAGAAAACAGACGGATGGTATTATCCCGAGCGGCAAAGACAATAACATCCTCAGACGAATGAGTCAATTGAATCTGCCTGGCAGCACAATCAAGATGTGCCTTGTGCTTAGAAAGCCAATCCATTCCGAGAATAAGATCAATATCCGAGTCACCAAGAACCGTAGGAGAAGCCAAGAACTTGTAGTCACCCAAAGTGATAGAAACATCCGGAATGATGGAGTTAGCCTGCATGCGCTTACCGGGAGAGACAACTGCTAAAGGACTAGGCAAAACTTGCGAAACCAATTCATGCCTATTTGTAAACGGTCTCGAGATGAAGCAATGCGATGCACCAGTGTCAAAAAGAACTTTAGCTGGAATATCATTAACAGGAAGGTTACCCATGATCACATCTGATGAGTCATGTGCCTGAGCTGCATTCATCAAATCGACCTTGGCATGCTTGGGGTTATGCTTGACCACAGCTGTACTTGCCGATCTGACAGGAGGATGAGGATGAAGACGCCTATGGTTGATACACTTGTTGGCATAGTGACCCTTCTGTTGGCACTTGTTGCACGTGACCTCTGAAAGCGGACGGTGATACGGAGCACTCGATCTTGGAGCTTGAGACGAAGTCTTGTTCTGAAAGCCAGGGTTGGGTGGGTGGGAAGAACCACTGCCACCTTTGCTCTTCTGCTGATACGGCTGACGGAACGGAGGAGGAGGAAGCCAAAACTTCTGCTGCTTGGCCACTTGAGTAGAGGAAGAAGGAGTAACATCTCTGACTCGTTTCATGGAAGCATCACACCTCAACTGAGCAGCCTCTTGCTTCAGTGCCATGTTGTAGAACTCATCGTATCTCAAGGGCTCGAAGAGAACAAGAGCTAGCTGGATTTCTTCTCTGAGACCACCCCTGAACTGGTATATCATGCTCTTCTCATCAGGGACGTCCTTCTTGGCAAAGTGGGCGAGCTTCTGGAACAATTTGTTGTAGTCATAGACAGACAAAGAGCCTTGCTTCAGGTTGCGGAATTCCTCACGCTTGCTTTCGACCATGCTCTGAGGGATATGATGAGCTCGGAAATCTCGACGGGAATCATCCCAAGTGATAACACGTCCACCTCAGGAATCCCTGTACTGCTGGAACCATTCTGCAGCTTGATCTTTGAGTTGGAAGGAAGCGAACTTAACAAAGTCCTCAGGCCTGACGTTACTGCACTCGAAATGCTTGCACAGATCCACAAGCCAATCGTCAGCATCGGTTGCCTCAACACAATTGCTGAAAGTCTTTGGCCTGTTAGCAAGGAACTGGTTGAGTGTAGCAAAGTGACTCTGATTGCTGCCTTGATTCCCTTGGTTGCCTTGATTGCGCTCTTGAAGAATTTGCATGATCAATTGTGTGTTTGCATTGGTTGCGACCATCACAGCTTGCCATGCCTCCGGAGGAGGTGGAGGTGGTGGCGGATCAGGATTCGGAGTCGTGCGTGTTGGAGGAGCCATCCTGAAGAGGTTGACCACCATTAGCACATTGACAGACAAATATTGAAGCTGAATCCAACGGAATGAAAATTGCAACATATAGTCTTCACATCCGAACAAAATGAACGAATGCATTCCTCTTACAATGGTCACATATCCATAAATTGAGAAGCCACGTAGAATTAAGGTAGAGAAATAAATCAACAAGGTACGGATCAAGAACGAATAATCGGTAAGAAATCCCAATCTCAAACCAATATCCGTGGAAGAAGAACTAGAGCTACTAGAATTCCCACCTATGAAACTCCCGAACCTTTCCGGTTATGCAATCAGGTGTTGGGGATACAGGGGAAGCATAATATCTCACCCAAACTAGCAAATCCTACATCCAGCTATATCCATCCTTCAACACATAACCAAGAAAACTTCGGAAACCATCTACCTCAACCTTCGAAAAGCATCCGTTATACAAGTTATGGCGATACTCCCGAACTCCCGCCCTAGTACTGGGTGGCGTCGAGGTTATCTCACCAACGAACTGCATAAAAGAGATTTTTGATGTCGGCATACTAAACTCAGGTATTCCAGAACTGCAACGATAAAATTATGATGACAACACCTCAGAGCTCAACTCCCCGGGACACTTCCACTAAACCCCTGACAGGAGGCACCAAGTCAATGTTCTCATCATAAAACCAACGGAACGATTCCAAGATACCCGCGTGACCCTAAATTTTTTTTAGTGAAATTTGAGAAGAGAAGAGTCAAAACTCTACATCAAGATGCCTTACCAAAGCGATGAGGAGACTGGGAAGTAAAAATAATTCCTAAACTCTCCGATATATAATTCCTAAAAGACTCAAAACATTTTTCTAGACACAACTCGGCCGCTAAAACGATCAAGCAATGGGGCTCCTAAGGTCGGGGAAGGCTCTGATTACCAACTTGTAACACCCTCGATGCGACTATAGCTCCCACGTGTCGAGGCACGACTTAGAGACATAATCGCATTGAAGGCATATGTCACAAGTTAGGCAATCTTCACAAACATCCCATGTAATATAAATAATAAAGGGGAGATAACATAGTTGGCTTACACTCGCCACGTCAATCAAGTGCATAAATAACATTACATCATCCAAACACTCATGGCCCGACTACGGCGCCAAAATAAAAGAGAATCCAACATGCGACACGGTCCCGTTCACCCCCAACTGGGCACCACTACTGATCATCGGGAAAGGAAACATAGTAATGTTGAGAGTCCTCGTCGAACTCCCACTTGAGCTCATACGCGTCTCCTGGAGTGGAATCATCAGGCCCTGCATCTGGTGTAATAGTAATCTGTGAGCCACAGGGACTCAGCAATCACGCACCCTCGCGATCAAGACTATTTAAGCTTATAGATAAGGCAAGGTAAAATATGAGTGGAGCTGCAGCAAGCGACTAGCAAGTATGGTGGCTAACTTATTCGCAAAAGAGAGCGAGAAGAGGAGGCAAAGCACGAGCGAGAAACTAGAGAACAACCTACGCAAACATTACTCCAACACCGTGTCCACTTCCCAGACTCCGCCGAGAAGAGGCCATCACGGTAACACACTCAGTTGATTCATTTTAATTAATTAAGGTTCAAGTTATCTACAACCGGACATTAACAAATTCCCATCTGCCCATAACCGCGGGCACGGCTTTCGAAAGTTCAATCCCTGCAGGGGAGTCCCAACTTAGCCCATGACAGGCTCTCACGGTCAACGAAGGAATAGACCTCCTCCCAAGACGTTCCGATCAGACTCGGTATCTCGGTTACTCAAGACACTTCGACAGGTTAAAACAAGACCAGCAACACCGCCCGGAATGTGCCGACAAATCCCGATAGGAGCTGCACATATCTCTTTCTCAGGGCACAATCAGATTGTCCAAATTCCGGTAGGCCAGCCCAGAGTTGCCCCTGGTAGCCACCGGCGGCTGACAGTTTGTACCAACACTCAGAGGAGCACTGGCCCGGGGGGGTTAAAAGATGACCCTTGAGTCTGCAGAACCCAAGGGAAAAAAAGGCTAGGTGGCAAATGGTAAAACCAAGGTTGGGCATTGCTGGAAAAGCTTTAATCAAGGCGAACTATCAAGGGGTTCCCATTATAACCCAACCGCGTAAGGAACGCAAAATCCGGGAACATAACACCGATATGACGGAAACTAGGGCGGCAAGAGTGGAACAAAACACTAGGCGAGAGGCCGAGCCTTCCACCCTTTACCAAGTATATAGATGCATTAAGATAACATAGCAATATAATGATATCCCAACAAGTAAATAAATGTTCCAACAAGGAACGGCTCCAATCTTCACCTGCAACTAGCAACGCTATAAGAGGGGCTGAGCAAAGCGGTAACATAGCCAATCAACGGTTTGCTAGGACAATGGTGGGTTAGAGGTTTGACATGGCAATTTGGGAGGCTTGACAAGCAAGTGGTAGGCATCGTAGCATGGCATAGCAAAAGAGCGAGCAATAGCATAGCAAAGATAGTAGTGATTTCGAGGGTATGATCATCTTGCCTGCACAGTTGTCAGAGTTGACTGGATCCTCGAAAGCAAACTCAACGGGCTCCTCGTTAGCGAACTCGTCTCCCAGCTCTACCCAAACAAGACAAACAAGCAACAAGGATACAATCAACCACGTGCAAACAAACAACAATATGATGCAATTGATATGCTATGCGGGATGCAAATGCAAGATATGACAGGAAATGCATGAACCTGGCCTCAACTTGGAAATCCAAGTGTGCCACTGAAAGATGAGATGAAATCGCTTGAAAACGATATAAAGAACGTCGGAATCGGAGTTACGGTTTGGAAATGGCAAGCGATTAAAATGACACCGGTCTGCGATTTACAGCAAGTAGGCATCTAAATGCAATGAATGAACATGCTACAACACAAACATGACAACAAAATACATGGCAGGGATGCACTCAAGATGCTTAACAAAAGTCTAGCACTGAAGCTACGGCCAATCATCCATTAACAGGTTAAAACAAGCATGGCAAAAATGCAAATGGCAAACAGATCTCAGACTTTAGTGAAATTGACTGGCATGATGCAAATGAAAATCATAAAACATTAACACAAACAAGCATGGCAAAAATGCATATGGCAAACAGATTTCAGACTTAGTGAAATTAACACTTGTCTGGAATTTCAGATCAGATAGCCTCTTCGGAGCAACAAAACTACATGCTACAGGACCTGAACATGGCAAAGTAAAGCATGGCATGGAGCTACACAAAGAGCTTAACAAAAGTCCCTTAGTGACCTTGAGCCAAAAGGGATCAGAAAATACAATTGCAAGCATGTGAACATAGCAAAAACATAATCAGTTTTCAACTTAGTGAAAACTGGGACATGCTGAAACATAACTCACGAAGGCATGTTTACGAGCTCGATGCACTCACCACGGTGCAAGTCATGGCAAGACAAGCATACATCCCTTAAGAAGGCACAAAAATTCAAGCTAGACATGGCAAGAACAATGGCATAGCATGCACGGATCAACTACAAAACATCGGCAAAATCGCAAACAAGTTGACGATCTGCCCAGATTCGCAACGAAGCAAAAGTAGAGCTCGATTGACTCAAGCTAGGGTGCTCCATAATTGCAAACAAAGACATGGATGGATAGAGCACTACAATATTAACAAAACTCCTTTACTGATCATCCTCAAAAGAGGCACGGATCACTAGGAAACAACATGAACATATGGCATCATGAACGAAACAATTCCCAGGACTTAGTGAAACTACTAAGTCCCTGAAAACAGAATTAGCAAGTGCACCACTTTGCAAGCTTGCACTAAGTCACCACACACATCACAAAAATACATGCGTTGCACCTCTGGAAAGATGACAAAACCTTAACAAAACATATGTAGATCAGGGCATATCATGCACACATAATCATGGCAAAAATGACAAAAAGTGCTAAACGGAGTAGCAGATCTGACAATTAACTCAAGTAGCCCTTCCTTCTAACGCAGCATTTCAGGTCATCATAGGATGACACTCTAAATGAAAATGTTCCAATGCGACATGATGTCTACTCTCTGGATGATGATACACATTTTTGATATGCTATATGCTAAATTCCGAAATTTGCGCCGCCTGATTGGATGACACAAAGTTTACTCTGGATGCTCCTCGTACACAGCCGAGCAATAGGGACTGAATATTAGACTTTTAGAGAGCAATGGTGCCTTCAGACCTTCACTTTACTAGGCTTTCACATGTATTCAGCTCTGCGATCACAAGTCTGTGCTTCGACGACGAACGGAAAATACAGGTCGGCTGGCCGGAGTCCGAAGGCCCAGTTTTGCTGCAACGGGGGAAGAGAAGACTTATATCCATGCAGGCCGGACAAGAGGCAAGTTCCTTTTTCGGTTGAGCCTCTGAAGAAGAGAGAGAAAAAAAAAAAAAACAGAAATGTCTGGCGTGCGCAGGTCCACACATGTCTGGCTTTCCGCTGGTCTACGGCCGCCAGCGGCACGGCGTGTATACAACAAAAAAAAAAAAAGAATAAAAACAAAAAATAACAAAAGACAAAAAAAGGCCCCGAGAGGCAAGGAGCAGGAGAAGGCGGGACCGGTGAGCGCGGCAGAGCATAGCTTCCGGCGCGAGCGGGCGCGCAAAGAAAGGGTTCACCGGCGCAAGACCAACAATGAAGAGCAAAGACAGATTTTATAACGTGTGTATAGATGAAAACAAAGGACACAGAGACGGCTCCCAGGTGGCGGCGGCGTGAAGGAGACGGCGGCACGCAGCTGGGCGCGGCCGCGCCACTCGGCACGGAGCAAAGAGGGGAGCGATGGAGGCTGACCTGCGGCCTCCGCGGGGCGGCGGTGGGCGACGACGAAAGTCGAGCTCCCGCGGGACACGTGTGGTAGGTCACGCTAAGGGCGGCTGCGTCGGACGAGTGCTCCGCTCCGTCCGGACACGTCACGCGGCGGAGACGATTTAGGTTTCTTCACGAGGGGATCAGAATCGCGAGGGGTCTAGTTTTATAGGTAGAGGGCTAGCGAGAGGTACAAATGGTGGCCGGTTTTCGGCCACCGTATGATCGTATTATAATCAACACCTAAATGATGGAGCACAGAGTCAAAGTAGTTCCAACAAAACACTGGATTTGGGTCGTTTTGATAGGCCAAAATTTTGAAGGGATGTATAATTGGGCTCATGGTCAATCTGAGTGTCGAGTGTCACAGACCTGAGCCTGTTCACAGGTGTCTCCACTCGGAGTAACCGTTGGATCATCAAACGAGTTACCAAATGTACAAACTACTTGACAGGCGGTCTACCGGTAGTAAACCAAGGCCGCTTGGAAAGTCTCGGTCCAATCCGGAAATGTTTAATCCCCACACACGAAAGAAAGCTAGAAATGACCACCGGAGGAGAACGAAGCGCCGGAATGCAAAACGGACAACGGGGAAAAGGCTCGAATGCATGAGACGAACACGTATGCAAATGCAATGCACATGATGACATGATATGAGATGCATGACAACGACAACAACACACGGAGACAAAACTCAAACCCGAGGAAATAAATATAACTTAACACCGGAAACGGCAAGAGTTGGAGTACAAATAGGGAAAGTTACATCCGGGGTGTTACAGAAGCATCCTGAGCAATTGGCGTCAGAGGACGACCAATGCTGATGAGTTCACTGTGCTCGGGCTGAGGAAGGACTGCACCATCTTCTACATGGTCATGGTGACCAATGTCGTCAGCAGCGATGGGATCAGCTGCTGGAAAGTCTTCAGCTTCATGAGCCTCTGTGAAAGCAGGCTCATGGATTGTCAGTTGGCGTTCAGCGTCAGGACGAACCATGGAAATCGGTTCAACAATCAAAGGCTCTGTGGGAGCAGCCCGTTCTTTCTTGGTCTTCCTATTCTTCTTGGAGGGAGCAGCAGCAGAGGCTTCAGGATGTTTCCTCTTTCTGGCTTCAGCCTCAGCAGTCCTCGTCTTCTTCAATTCTGAAGCGGTTGACCTGGCCTTTGGCTTCGAGCCAGTCATGCTAGTTGGGAAGACAACGGGATCTGCTTCCTACCTTGGTGCATCGGGTTCGGCCATAGCGGGCTTCTTCTTCTTCTTTGCAGCCATCCTGGGGTCGATGCCAGGACGCCCAAGGGCCTTGCGCTTCTCAGCCTCATTGTAGGCTTGCACACACCTGTTAGCTAGGCTCTTCATGCGCTCACGAGAACCTTGAGCTTCTTGACGCTTCTTGAGAAAGGCTTCTTTAAGCTCGTGCAGCATGAGCTTGAAGTTCTTGACCTCTTGTACGCTGAGCTTGGCCATATGCTTCTCGAGCTGAGCTTTTTCATAGTCAATCTTTTGCTTCAGTTCGACGATGCGCTGAGCGAGAGCTAGCTCTGAAGCAATGGCGCCATGGAAGGCGACACTGAGGCCAATGGGTAGTTGCATATCTTCGAAGCTGATGTTTGGCGTGTCAAACCACTCATCAATGAAGTTGTGGATGATTGTTACATCAAAGAGAGGCAGATCATTGAAGATTTCTGCTTCTTCTTTGCTCTTGATGAGTTGCTCAAGAGCGTCATCTGCAAGATCTTCATCACTTGACAGATCAATGGCATCATTGCGCAGAATGGCAACATCTGTTAGCTCTTGGCCGGTGTGTGGCAGAGGCATCTTGACCTTCTGGGGCTTGGAGATGCGTGACAAATCTTCAGACTGCACACTGTCTTCAGGAGGTGCAGTTGCCAGTGGCTTCGCCCGTGAGATTTTTGGTGCAGAGGCCGACTTTGAAGCTTTTGGCTGCTTCAGCTTCTTTGGCTTCGGCGCTGCAGGCGCTTCATTTGATTCAGCGTCATCTGCAGGCTCATTCACGGCTGTCCCTTGAACCAGGATATGGGTGATGAGACCTTCAAGGTTGTAGAAAGGACCAATCACATTGGGTTCTGCATCGCGTGTGCCGTCAGCTCGGGGAGCAGAAGGACCAGGGTTGAAGTCTAGTCCCAATGACTTCTTGTTTTCCTTGGCCGATGCCTTTGCGTGCTGGAAGTTGCGCTTGAAGAGATTATCGTCACGACACCATAGCAATGATGATGGGTCGGCATCTTCAGGCTGAGGTCCACGGACCATACAGGGATAGAAACCCTAAGCAATAGCTTCAGCTTTGGTCTTGGGTGGAAGGCCTCGGAAGAGAATATCACCCCAAGGACTTTTGATAGCACTCTTCTCAGCATATTCCTTGGTCACGAATCTGTATTTGTACCACTGTTCTGCCCAATATCTTTGAATCCACTGGATTCGGGTCTTGCGCTGATTATAATCCTCTTTAGGATCTGTCTTGTAAAGCTCAGAGAGGTCATCAGGCAAATCTCTTGATGTTCCCCCACGATGCTGTCTGCCTCCCTTCCTTGCAGATTTCTCTGTAGCCATGAAGTTTAACCTGAATGGCTTCAACACGTTCAAAGGCTTCGGAGGCTTTCGCTTGCTGGACAAACAGGAACTGGCTTCGAAAGAATTTATATGATGCTGTAAGAATTCTGCAAATGAATGCAGACTATGAGAACCAAGGGATTCTCCCACAGACATGTACCTGTGACAGCATTAAGGTGCGAGGGAAGGGGAAGAGGTCATATGCATTCTCAGAAGATTTTGAAGATAAATCAGTTTAGAAGACATTGACCTCATCGTGCGAAGACATTCACTCATGGATAAGGAGTTGGTTCCAGATTTGTACGAATCCACGGATCAGTACAAGTGAGGAATCTAACTACTTTGTGAAGCATAAGTGAATATACTAGGCATGTTATGAGATGCAGTATGAAAGAGATCCAACTTGTGTGAATAGAAACTGCTTGTGGTAGAAATTGATAAGGCTATAGGATCAAAGAGGCCGTAAAAAGGAGGTTTTATTTACCACACGAAGAACTGCTAGACAGAGTGGAAAAGGAGGCCGAGCAGTTCGATCGTCCGTGCCCTAACTTGGCGACGGAGGACACCTACGGCGACGGCGGAGAAGGCGATGTCCGCGGTCGGCGTGAAGATGGCGTCGGAGAGGTTGCGGCAGTGAAGTGCTTCGTCGCCGGCGTCGTCGAGGGCTAGCGGTGGCGCTAGGGTTCGTGCGAGAGTGGAAGAAGAGATAATGACTACTGTGAGGTGTGTATTTATAGGTACAGGGGCGGCACTGCGTTATTACACAGGTGCCCCTGGCGATTCGCATCTGAGGAACACGTGGCCATCATGTAGCATATTGGGGTTTGTTCCACATCCCACACACGCCTGGATTGTCGGGTGGTCGTTCCCACTTCTTCGGGTTTCAGGTGGAGGAATGAGCATTGAAAACAGACTTAATGGTTGTCTCTGTATCTTTTGCTGACAAGGACGCAGAGAAGACATTCGACAGTTTCAATAGAATGCATATGATTTGGAGAGATAGAGTTTGAGATAGAAAGCATAGAGATGTTAGGGTCCGATCACATTCACTTAGTTCAAAAGATTCAACAAGAAGACATAGCTATAAGTGAATGCTGTAGTGGACAGAACACTAGTGTATATATATATAATCAACATAGTGAAGATAATCATGAAGATGTGTTGAGATTGAAGCCAAACCAAATGTGAAGACATAGCAAATGTAACGCCATGAGTGAAACACTTCAAATAGAATATTTGGTGGTGGCGTTACCCACCGTATAGGAAGTATTAGACCCAGACACGGCGCACAATTATCGTGGCGCTCCGAAGTCAAATTCCACATTAATGTATTCACACTTAGAATGTATGTCTTCATTGATTGAAGATATACTTTACTTTGTGTGTTGCACATCTAAGTCATCAATATGCATAAGTGTTAGGATGTGTGCCTGATCACAGGACATTTGAGGATTCCAAGATATTTAGCTCACACCGTAACTTGCAAAATCTCTTCTCATCCAAGGGCTTGGTGAAGATATCTGCCAATTGCTCTTCAGTGTTGACGTGTATGATATCAATATCTTCCTTCACAACATGATCTCTGAGAAAGTGATGACGAATCTCAATGTGCTTTGTCTTCGAGTGCTGAACTGGGTTGTTGGCAATCTTGATGGCGCTTTCGTTATCGCAGTAGAGTGGCACTTGCTTCAGATGAATGCCATAGTCCTTGAGTGTTTGCTTCATCCACAGAAGCTGAGCGCAGCAAGATCCAGCAGCAATGTATTCAGATTCAGCAGTGGAGAGAGATACACAGTTCTGCTTCTTTGAAGACCAACATACAAGTGATCGTCCCAAAAAATGACATGTGCCTGATGTAGACTTGCGATCCACCTTGTCACCAGCATAATCAGCATCTGAGAATCCAACCAGATCAAACTCTGAGCCCTTTGGATACCATAATCCTAGAGTTGGGGTGTGAGCCAAATATCGAAGAATTCGCTTCACAGCTAAGTGATGCGACTCCTTTGGTGCCGCTTGGAATTGAGCACACATGCAAACACTAAGCATAATATCTGGCCTAGATGCACATAGATAAAGCAAAGAACCAATCATGGAGCGGTATACCTTTTGATCGAACTCTTTACCATTATCGTCGGGACCCAGATGATGCTTGGCTGGCATTGGCGTCGTGAAGCCTTTACAGTCTTGCATACCGAACTTCTTCAGACAATCTTTGAGATACTTCTCTTGAGATATGAAGATGCCGTTGCGTTGCTGTCGTATTTGGAGACCGAGGAAGAACTTCAGCTCTCCCATCATGGACATCTGATATTGCTCTTGCATCATATATCCAAACTCTTCACTGTACTTCTGATTGGTGCAGCCGAAGATAATGTCATCCACATATATTTGGCACACAAACAGTTCACCATCATATGTCTTCGTGAAGAGAGTGGGGTCTAGGGAACTAGGTATGAAGCCTTTGCTCTTCAGGAAGTATTTGAGTGTGTCATACCAGGCCCGAGGGGCTTGTTTGAGGCCATACAGTGCCTTGTTGAGCTTGTATACCATGTCAGGATGTTTTGGATCTTCAAAGCCAGGCGGTTGTGCAACATACACTTGTTCTTCAATCTTTCCATTGAGAAAGGCGCTCTTCACATCCATTTGATATAGAAGTATGTTGTGATGATTGGCATAGGCCAGCAGTATGCGTATGGCTTCAAGTCTAGCCACAGGAGCAAATGTTTCATCGAAGTCAATGCCTTCCACTTGAGTATATCCTTGAGCAACGAGACGAGCTTTGTTTTTGACAACTTGACCATGCTCATCTTGCTTGTTGCGGTATATCCATTTGGTGCCTATTATGTTGCGCTTCCGAGGATCAGGACGCTTAACCAGTTCCCATACATTATTCATCTCAAACTATTGAAGCTCTTCTTGCATAGCTTGAATCCATTCAGGTTCCATGAAGGCTTCTTCAACTTTCTTGGGTTTTGTTATTGAGACGAATGCGAAGTTCCCACAGAAATTTGCCAGCTGAGTTGCCCTTGATCGAGTGAGCGGACCGGGTGCATTGATGCTGTAAATTATTCTCTCAATTTGCACTTCATTGGCAACACGAGGATGTACAGGGCGAAGGTTTTGCTCTTGCTGATCATTGTCATTGTTAGTGGGATTGTCTTCAGGCTGAGTATTGTCTTCAGGTTGATCAGGTGCGGAGATGATAAGTTCCTCTTCAGGTTGAGCTTCAGAGGGTATGATTTCTCTGGTTCCCATAAGCTTGATTGATTTGCTAGATGGAACTTCATCTAGCATATTTGGAAGGTGCTCTCTTTGTGAACCGTTAGTCTCATCAAACCGCACATCCACTGTTTCAACCACTTTATAATGAAAGAGATTGAAGACTCTGTAGGAGTGCGAATCCTTTCCATATCCAAGCATAAAACCCTCATGTGCTTTTGGTGCAAATTTTGAAGTGTGATGTGGATCCTTGATCCAGCACCTGGCACCAAATACTCTGAAGTAACTGACATTTGGCTTCTTGCCAGTAAGGACATCATAAGATGTCTTGTTCAGAAGCTTGTGAAGATAAACACGATTGATTGTATGGCATGCAGTATCAATGGCTTCAGGCTAGAATTTTCTTGGAGTCTTGTATTCATCAAGCATCATTCGGGCCATCTCAATGAGTGTTCTGTTCTTGCGTTCGACGACGCCATTCTGCTATGGGGTGTATGGGGCTGAGAATTCATGCGTCATGCCCAAGGTATCAAGATATGTATCAAGGCCAGTGTTCTTGAATTCAGTGCCATTGTCACTTCTAATGTGCTTTATCTTGGCGCCATAGTTGTTCATTGCTCGATTGGCTAAGCGTCTGAAGACATCCTGCACTTCAGTCTTGTATAGGATTATGTGCACCCAAGTATATCTAGAATAATCATCAACAATAACAAAGCCATAGAGGCAAGCAGTAGTAGTAAGAGTTGAGTAATGAGTGGGATCGAAAAGATCCATGTGGAGCAGTTCGAAGGGTCGAGTGGTTGTCATGATTGTCTTCGAGGCATGTTTGGCCCTCGTCATCTTCCCTGCTTCACAGGCACCGCATAAGTGATCTTTCTTGAACTTGATGCCCTCGATGCCTATGACATGCTTCTTCTTTGCAAGGGTGTGGAGGTTCCTCATGCCAGCATGCCCTAGCCTCCGATGCCAGAGCCAGCATTCTGAAGCCTTTGCTAGAAGACATACGGCAAGCTGTGGTCCTGCCGAAAAATCTACCACGTACAAATCATCTTTCCGATACCCTTCAAACACTAGAGACTTGTCAGATTCCATTAGTACAAGGCAGCGATATTTTCCAAATATTACGATCATGTTCCAATCGCAAAGCATTGAGACAGACATTAAGTTGAAGCCAAGGGATTCAACAAGCATGACTTTATCCATGTGTTGATCCTTTGAGATTGCAACTCTACCTAGACCCAATACCTTACTTTTACCAATGTCAGCAAATGTGATGTGACTCTTGTCGGATGGACGTAAGGTTGAGTCTATAAGAAGGCTTCTTTTGCCAGTCATGTGGTTGGTACACCCACTATCAATAATCCATTCTGAAGACGCTGGTGTCGTACCCTACAGTGCAGTTAGGGGGATAGGCTTCACGAAGAGAATTGTGAAGCAAAAACATTTGACGAACCAGTGGGTTATGAAAGCTTAGATCCAGTAGGACTGATAGGGAGAGTAGCAAGCGATTCAGGAACGAAGTACATAGTAAGACCATTCAGGCATTTGATCTTGCGCCCTACAAGATGTTTAAGGTCCCCAGCAATAGCGTCAGACGATTTTGGTTTTCTGCTAGAGACCTTTCCCTGCAAAAGAGAGTTAAGTTTTCTTAGCCACCCACATCTTCAAGGGTGGCTTAGAAGCAATAAGTCTAAGTGCAGCATCTG
Source organism: Triticum urartu (assembly GCF_003073215.2). Classification (NCBI taxonomy): domain Eukaryota; kingdom Viridiplantae; phylum Streptophyta; class Magnoliopsida; order Poales; family Poaceae; genus Triticum; species Triticum urartu. Next base: position 58,324,815 of record NC_053026.1, on the reverse strand, counting down.
AGAACTTTGGCTTTGGAGCCCTAGCAAAAAGTCTTGCAGGCGGACAATAGTACTCATAAGAATAAGCAGAATAGTTCTTGGTCTTATGAACATGGCGGTTTGATGAACCGCGCTCATATTCATAGGCCTGAGTATGGTTTCCCTGCAAAACATTTGCGTTAGTGCGACTCGGGTGAGTCCTCTGTCTGTATGAAGCCTTTGGACCGTATGAAGCCTGTGGTCTGAGGTTTGTCTTCTTCACGTGTGGTGTCATGATGACATTCACAGGAAGATTCTCCAGACACTTTTTCAGAACCCAGATCTTCTTCATAGGCGGTCCATTCCTGCAATTAGTACCAATGTACCTGGCAAACACTTCACCATTCTGATTCTTAAACTGTTTATAGTTTGCATCAAAGGATTCATCAATGACAATGGGATTTGCACAAGAGAAGCTAGATAGATTGGATAGATCTGCTGAAGATTCCTTTGCAGCAACCCATGTGGTTTTGGGGTACTGCTCAGGTTTCCAGTAAGAGCCACCAGCATTCATTTTCCTTACGAACCCAACACCCTCTTTCCTCCGGTTTCGGTTCAAGATCTGCTTTTTGAGGACATCACATAGTGTCTGATGCCCTTTAAGACTTTTGTACATCCCTGTTTCAAGCAATGTCTTCAACCTAGCATTCTCATAAGCAATAGCAGTGGAATCCTCAGCAGAGGGGTTAGTTCCCACATCAACAGTTGAAGATATTGCAACAGTAGCAGCAGTAGAACATTCAGCAACAGTAGTAGCATTATCACGCTCAATGCATTTAAGACATGGTGGTTCAAATCCTTCCTGAGCGAAACTGATCTATTTGGCGTGAAGTGACTCATTTTCCTTTTGAAGATCTTCATGAGCCGCTCTCAATTTCTCAAGATCTTGCTTCCTTTGAAGATAATCATAGGAAAGCTTTTCATGAGTTGTTGAGAGCGTTTCATGACGATTTTCAAGTTCCTCATACTTAACGTGAAGATTTTTTATGTCTTTAATTAAGGACTCAGATCGAGTCATTTCAGCGCCTAACAGATCATCGCTTTTGTCTAACAGTTTTTGAATATGTTCCATGGCTTTCTGTTGTTCCGTTGCAATTTTAGCAAGTGTTTTGTAGCTGGGTTTTGAACCACAATCAGAGTCATCGTCACTAGATGTTCGATAGTGAGTAGTGCGTGTGTTTACCTTGGCACCGCGTGCCATGAAGCAGTAGGTAGGAGCGGAGTAGTCCTTGTCATTTGCATCGGTGTCGGTGATGAGGTCATTGTCTTCAGTGTTGAAGATGGACTTGGCAACGTATGCTGTAGCCAGACTTGCGATGCCAGAATCGGACTCCTCCTCAGACTCCACCTCCGCCTCCTCAGAAGCAGACTCCTCCTCTGAATCCATTTCCTTGCCAACAAATGAACGTGCCTTGCCAGATGAGCTCTTCTTGTGTGATGAATACTTTGAAGAAGACTTTGAGTATTTCTTCTTCTTCTTGTCGTCAGAGTCATATTCCTTGCTCTTCTTCTTCTTTTTGTTCTCATTGTCCCACTGCGGACACTCAGAGATGAAGTGGCCAGGTTTCTTGCACTTGTGACATGTTTTCTTCTTGTAGTCATGAGCAGAAGCTTCATCATTCCTTGAGCTTGATCGGGAAGACTTTCTGAAGCCTTTCTTCTTGGTGAATTTTTGGAACTTCTTCACAAGCATAGCAAGTTCCCTTCCAATGTCTTCAGGATCATCAGAACTGCTGTCAGATTCTTCTTCAGATGAGGAGACAACTTTTGCCTTCAAGGCACGAGTTCGCCCATAGTTTGGACCGTAGATATCTCTTTTCTCAGAAAGCTGAAACTCATGTGTGTTGAGCCTCTCAAGTATGTCAGACGGATCGAGTGTCTTGAAATCAGGACCTTCTTGAATCATCAGGGCTAGGGTGTCAAACGAACTGTCAAGTGATCTCAGTAGTGTCTTGACGACTTCATGCTTGGTGATCTCAGTAGTGCCAAGGGCTTGAAGCTCATTCGTGATGTCAGTGAGTCGATCAAATGTGAGCTGGACATTCTCATTGTCATTTCTCTTGAAGCGGTTGAAGAGGTTGCGAAGGACACTGATTCTCTGATCTCTCTGGGTTGAGACGCCTTCGTTGACTTTGGAGAGCCAGTCCCAGACTAGCTTAGATGTTTCCAAAGCACTCACGTGGCCATACTGTCCTTTGGTCAGATGACCACAGATGATATTCTTGGCAGTAGAGTCCAGTTGAACGAACTTCTTGACGTCAGCAGTAGTGACACCTTCTCCAGCCTTGGGAACGCCGTTCTTGACGACATACCATAGGTCGACGTCAATGGCTTCAAGATGCATGCGCATCTTATTCTTCCAGTAGGGATATTCAATTCCATCGAAGACGGGGCACGCAGCGGAGAATTTGATTATCCCTGCAGTCGACATAGCTAAAACTCCAGGTGGTTAAACCGAATCACACAGAACAAGGGAGTACCTTGCTTTGATACCAATTGAAAGTGCGTTATATCGACTAGAGGGGGGTGAATAGGCGATTTTTATGAAAGTCTTCAAAACATGGAAGTTATGAAGACAAACGATAGAAATAAACCTATTACCCTACAGCGGAAGGTATACTACACTAGGCAAGCCATAGTCAAGTATTCAATAGAGTGAAAGCACAATGACTAATAGCAGCAATGTAGTAAGGATCAGGTAGGAAGATATTATGAAGCCAAACAGAACACGCAGTCACTCAGTGAAGATAAAAGATAGTGCAATCATACAATGACTTCACAAGGAGTAACAGTACGTAAAGAGAAGGGAAGGATGAAACCAGTGACTCGTTGAAGACAATGATGTGTTGGACCAGTTCCAGTTGCTGTGACAATTGTACGTCTAGTTAGGGCGGCTAGGTATTTAAACCTAAGGACACACAGTCCCGGACACCCAGTCCTGAACACGCAGCTCAGGACACCAAGTCCTCACCGTATTCCCCTTGAGCTAAGGTCACACAGACCTTGCCCAATCACTCTGGTAAGTCTTCAAGGTAGACTCCCAAACCTTCACAGACTTCGTTCACCGGCAATCCACAATGTCTCTTGGATGCT